>NW_027505102.1:0-271904 GCF_021521415.1 Bidens hawaiensis | reverse complement strand
TCCCAATTCTATTCTGGTATCTCTAATGGGTGTATCTTTCCATACGGGTTTTGGTGTTCCGCTCTGACTTGCAAACAATCCAAACACCTACCAACATATTATACTATCTCATTCTTCATACCCGATCGCCAATTATTTTTCTTCAAGTCTTAATACATCTCGGTTGATGATGCATATAATAATATACATCTTTTAAGCATCAAATACTAATGATGTTAATTTATGTTTTCATGTATTCCAGCCTCAAACGAAAAAACAAGTGGATACACGAAGAAAAAGGAAGAAAATTAATTAAATTGTTTATAATCAGCCTTACACACCCCGTGTTCACCTCTGCAAGAAAAGACAAAATTGTGATGAAAAACACAAAATCTGCTTAAGCAAACTATAGGTCCATGCCTCATGTGGCACACCCCTGTGTTCACCTTTCATAATAAAAAATAATTATGTATCTGACACTCCAAACATGGGGCCACGTCTCACCTAGCACGCCCCCGTGGTGAGTCATCATATACGATCTGACAGGGTTTAAATGCACCTAAACAGCAGGACACAGGGGGCGTGTCATCTCTCCTCACAGCCTATAATAGAAGTGCATGTCTCATTGTTTCGAGGTGCTTTTAGAGAGTTAGGATGAGTTTCTCACTTAAAAAGACTCACTTTACACTTGAATTGAAGATCCATTGGAGAGTTTAAAGGCTTAGAGACAACTATCATCATCATCATCCATCACCATTAAGAAGGAAGATTCATTGTCATCATATTGGTTAGATTCTTCTAATTTTAATTATGTGTTTGTTATCTTCGTCTTATTTGATGTTCATTGTCATGCTCAACATGAGCTAAACCTCCATTTGACCATCTACATTTATGAAGAAACTTAACTTTATTTGATATTCATATTGAATATGTGATTTAATTTTTGTGAAGTACATGTTTATTTTGAAATTATCCTCTGATGAGATATGTTTTGTCATCATAATTCATTAATTCAAGATTGATGATTAACACTCATTCATGATTCACTCATGTTCTTGGAAACTAGAAATGGTAAAAGGAATATCTTGATATTTTGTCAAAACATATTTCCTTGTATTGTACTTTAAAAAAGATGAGATACAAGGTATGATCAGTTTCTCTAGTTTTGGTATTTCTGAAACAAAATTGTTAACACGATTGATTAGGTTGCCATGCTAGTTAAAGAAATCATATGTTAAAGGAATGGGTATACTTAAATCAACTAACGAGAGGTTGTGTGACTAAACTATAACCACCCGAAGTTGTTAGAATTGGTATTTGAAAAATCGAAGTCAATCCTAATCTTTATACTTCACTAAAACTACTTGGTTACTTAAATTGATATTTTCGTGACTATACTTTCTTTTATGTCATAGGGTAATTCACTTAGAAATGAGGGGTTATTCTATCTTATATTATTAAAGCAAGTTAAGCATATATTTTTCATATTGATCATCAAAGAAGAGTTATTTGGATTCATGATTAGATGGTAACCTTTATATATTGATTTTATTATCTAAAACTCATCTACTTGTTCACCTATTTTACTCTAATTTTTTAATTTAATTTAATTAGTTTAAAAACAACCTTTAATGATTATCACTTCTGGTTAAATTAGAACAAAGATTTATTATTAGAAATCATTGTGTCCATGGATCGATACTTGGTTCTTACCATTATTATTCTACATATACGAAAGATACACTTGCCGATATGTGTGTGGTTTAGTTTTAGTAGAAATCATTTTTATAAATCTAAAACCCAGTCTTGTGTGAAAACAAATCAACTTAATTTCATACATATACACACAGCACACACCATGTTTTTGACGCTGTTGTCGGGGGCACGGTAAAATTTTCTAAGAAATGTCCAAGTTTTATTTTAGTAGTTGTTTATAATTGTATAAAGTTTAATATGTCTCTTTATTTTAAGTTTTAGTTTAACTTTAATTTTACATAGTTAGAATTCATTTATATATTTCCCATTTATGTCCTCAACACCCGAACCTAAGCTAGTTTCACCAGTTTCCGACCCCGGACGACTTTTTCACCGAAAATACGCGACCAAGTGAGAGAAGTAGCCGAAACAATCAAAGAAGAGTCAGTGACGACGCGACATTGGAAGAAAATCAAATGGAAAAAATGACGGAAACACCAAACGATGAACCAAACATCAGCCAGTATGGCAGACCAACTCTCGAAGGCTATGGTAATGGTGTGGTTGCACCCGAAATCATCGAAAATTTTAAAATTATATCCAGCACCATTCATATGGTGGTAATTCAGTTCAATTCCATGGGCTTCTTGATAAAGACCCTCTTTCTCATATCTCTCGATTCCTACGAATCTGCGGAACCTTTAAAATCCAAAACTGTTTAGAAGATCAAATCAAACTTCTCCCATTCTCTCTGAAAGGACAAGCCTTAGATAGGCTAGAATCCTTTCCATCTGGATCCATCAGATGGTAGAACAGTTTCTTCTGAAATATTTTCCGCCAAACAAAATGCAATATATCGAGTTAGGATCACCGGATTCCGAACCGATGACGATGAATCACTACACACGCCATGGGAAAGATACAAGATTCTTCTAAGAATATGCCACATCATGGACTGAGGGTATGGCTACAAGTTCAAACTTTTTTTGACATACAATCCAGTCATAACAAGCAGGCAATCGACCAAATCGCCAGCAATGATCTGGGATCAAATCTCCAAATTAAGCATTCAAAAGAATGGAAAATGTAGCAAAGAAGAGTTTCTCTTATAACCCACCAAGATTTACTCCATTCCATAAAGGAATGCACCAGGTTGATTCCAACACTCTCGTTGCCACAAAACTTGAAGTACTCTCGAAGAAATTCGAACAACTCCAAGCTGAGCTGGCTAAACCAAAAGTCAATTGTAACACATGTGTAGGATCACACAGAACCAACGATTGTAAGTAAGTCCTTATGGCCATGAAAGAAGTTGATTTGATAGCATGAAAAAATAGCACTTTCAGCAACAACTACAATTCAGGTTGAAGAAACCATCTGAACATCAGTTGGAAGGACGGAGAAAAAGGTCAAGACCCATCCGGATTCGAAAAAAGACCGATGAATCAACCTTACCAATCTAAACTCCAATTTCAAGAACAAAGATTAAGTAGCAATCAATTCCATAGCACCTCAAGAATTGAAGAAATGCCAACTCAACTAATGGTCAAAAACATGGAAGCACAGAAGAAAGCCGACTGAAGGGACATTGAGATTATTCGAGTATTATTGAAGCATGAAGCTGATCTAAAAAGTCAACAAGCATCCTAACAAATTATAGAAACTTAAATCGAACAAATTTCCCGCCAATATTCTGAAAGACCTCCGGGTACCCTTCCAAGAAACACCATCACAAACCCAAATGCAATAGCCAATGTTGTTTCCTTAAGAACCTATACTATTGACACACCAACTTCAGAAACAGTTATGGAAAAGGAAGTTCCTAAAAAGGGGCAAGAAAGGTTAAACCCAGCAAATATTTCACAAACAAAGGAGCCAATCAGAACTTATGTTACACCTATCCATAACCTGGATGGATGAAGTAGGAGAGATTGGAAACCCAGTATGGGAAGTTTCTAGAACTTTTCAAACAATTCCATATTAACATCCCTTTTTTGAAGCTATTCTCAAATGTCGAACTATGCCAAGTTTCTTAAATAAGTTCTCACAAAAAAAGAGGAAGCTAGAGGAAATCTCGCATGTCAATTTGAAAGAGGATCGCTCGATTACTCTTTAAAGCAAACTCCCACCAAAGATGACTGATCCATGGAGCTTTACAATCCCTTGTCTTATAGAAAATTTGTCTGTTAGCAATGTCCTGGCTGAGCTAGGTGCTAGTATTAAATTAATGCCTTATGCGGTTTTTGCAAAACTAGGGATATGAGAACCAAAGCCCACCCGCATGAGCATTTAGTTAGCTGACCGATCTGTTAAATACCCTTGGGGCATTGTTGAAAACATGCTTGTCAAAATTGGCAAATTTGTTTTCCCTGTAGATTTTGTAATCCTTGATATGGATGAGGACAAAAGTGTAACTCTGATTTTAGAAAGACCCTTTTTAGCCACTACAAAGACCATCATTGATGTTTTCATGGGCAAACTCACACTTATGTAAATGATGTGCCTGTCACTTTTGACATAAGTAAATTTATGCAATACTCACAACATCATGATGATGCATTATAATGTGTTGATATTATTGATTCGATCATGAGTTGTTATGTGAGAGAGCTTGCCATCACTAACACACTCGACACACAAATATTAGCCGAACCTATTCCTGAACCCATTCAAGAAAAAGGAAATCACACTTCAGACAACGTCAACTAAGAAGCGCCAAAAGAAGTTTATGAAATCATCGAATGCAATGAAAAGCAAAGCCTTCCATAGAAGAACCATCAGTCTTGGAGTTAATCATCTAGAAGATGCCTGTTACACCCCAACCTAAGGCAGAAATTCCGGGGCGCGAGCTGATTGCTCACAGCTCTCAATGTACTATCATTCAATAATTTAAAGTGGCAATATCTATATAATTAAATTGAATATTCAAACAACCAAGTACATAATCCATAACATACAAAAAAACAATTTTATATTTTAGATGATCTTGATTAAAATTCTTCTAACTTAAATTATTCACTAAGTTTTCACCAACTTGCATTAAATTCATACCTTAACCTACATATGCGTATAAAATAAAAATAATTTTGTCAACACAAGGTTAAGTGAGTAAACACCAGTTAATTTGAGATACAATACAATATATAAAAGAAAACGCAAACTGTTCCTATGAGATAAACAATTAAGCTATAGCATATAAACAATTCAAACAGATTATAAAATACTGGCTAAACCATTGACATGCGAATTGGGCGTTGGTTACCATGAGTGAGTTGTCAGTGAAACCATTGTCATGAGATTGGACGTCCGCCACTACGACGGTCGTATGATCGTACTATTACTATGATGGACCTCTCCGAATGCGGTAAATAAAACAAATAAACATATATCAAGTTAGACATTAAAATGATATACACACAAGGATTAAACTGTTGCAATTAAATACTCTATCGTAGGTAAATAATTAAGTTACGCATATGTCCCTAAAAAGGATTAAAAATACGGGCTAAACCATTGACATGCGAATTGGGCGTTGGTTACCATAAGTGAGTTGTAGGTGAAACCATTGTCATGAGATTGGACGTCCGCCACTACGACGGTCGTATGATGTTGGTACATGTGTGTCAGTAGTTCATTGTCTAGCAGTTGTAATCGAGTCTGTAATGTAATTATGTTTAGTTTATGATTGTTTTGTAATACGCGAAGTTGTCAACAAGTTCGCTATGGCGAACTTGTTGAATCAGCGAAGTTATGGACAACTTCGCCAATGGCGAAGTTGTCGTGTATAAAACTGTTTCGCTGAAACAGTTTGAGTGTTGGTCGTTTAGGGTTTTGTTTCAGTGTGTTTCATATTGTTACGTGTCATCTTCTGTAATAGTGACCGTGAGTCACGTGTTCGGTTATCAATATAACGTGGTTGATTTATTGCTCGTGTGATTCTATCTCTACACTCGTAACTACCTGCGCAGGGATTCCGCACCTGCGTTGTTAGCGATATCCCGTGTACGATCCGTCCAGGAACCTACAATTGGTATCAGAGCGAATCGGCTCGATTGTGAGGTTCGGGATTTCACGCGGGTGTAGAAAACGTCTCGTTTGACCTATTCGCGGGACGTGTTTTTGTTGGGATTGAGTTTTGCTAGTGCTTGACAGTCATTTTCAAGCCTTTGCATTGATCGGGAGCTGCTGGATTGACGAAAACAGATCTGAACAAACTTCCCTGTTCATCGGGCGAAGTTACCGTTCATCGGGCGAAGTTACCATTCTTCAGGCGAAGTTGCCGTCGCTGGAATTAGGGTTTTTGGCGAAGATATAAGGATTAGCGAAGTTAACTACAACTTCGCTCACTTCATAAGTTCGCCTTAGCGAAGTTATCTGCAACTTCGCTTCATACCCAAGTTCGCTCAACTCATAAGTTCGCCAGAGCTAAGCGAAGTTATTTTTAACCTCGCCAAATTCAAGCGAATTTAAGATCTCAGCGAAGTTCTCTTTCAGCGAAGTTAACCTTCAAGCGAAGTTATTCTTAACTTCGCCTACTGAGCTGTTTTAATATTTTTTTGTTTTTTCAGGTTTTTCAGGTTTTTGCAAGGATGTCTTCGATCAACATCTCCGATTTGGTCAAGATGGAAGTAGAAGCGGGGTCTGCCACTAAGGCCCCGAGGCTGATGAAAGGAACTGACTTCGTGGCATGGAAAGACAGATTCATCCAATACATCAAATACCAGGATGCCAAAATGTGGGTGTGCATCCAGGATGGATATATCCCTCCAACTATGCAATACGAAGGCCGTGACGTAGTTAAGAAGTACAGCAAAATGGAGGACGAAGAAAAGAAAATGTACGAGGCCGAAAGCAAGGCCCATGCTGCGATAACAATGGCGCTTCCTCAAGAGGTTCTCCATACGTTCCGAAAGTACACTTCTGCAAGAGAGCTTTGGGATGCTCTTGAAAATAGATTCGAGGGGAATGTGGGTATCCGTGCATCGAAGGTAAAACTTTTGAAGACCCAGTTCTCCGTCTTCAAATTTTTGAAGAACGAATCGCTGGATGATATTATCACCAGATACTATCATCTAATGACAGAGCTTAGCAATTATTCGATTGCTTACCGAGAAGAAGAGATCGTTGAAAAACTTCTCGATGCTCTCCCACCGAAGTGGGAAATGTACACCGTTCTTATGAGGGAAGACAGAGACTTTCGTAATTATGATCTTGAAACGGCAGTGAACAAGCTCAGAACTTATGAGCTTAATATGGTTCGAAAAGAAACACCTACAGATCAGATACAAGACCCTGGTATGTATGGTGCAAAGGTTAACTCAGGCTCAAGTTCGAGGCCTGAATCTGCTGCTTATTACTCTAAAGGGGAGTCAGGTTCTGACTCGTCTCATGAAGGAAACGTTTCTGTAAACACGAATGGTGATGTATGTTTCGTTGCTGGAGGATCTAGTACTTCAAAGCCTCAAGCATCCACAAGTAGTTTTTCTGCAAATGCATCAAGCAATAGTTATTCCAAGATGCCTATGAGTGTAAAATCTGCTGAAGAGCAGTTTGCAGTCTATGCTTCATTTATTGCTTCCTACGAAAACTACATCCAGGGGAAGATTGTGGACCCTGCTGTACTAGATGAGGATTACGACCAGATCGATGCTGATGATCTGGAGGAGATGGACTTGCAATGGCAAATGGCAATGATTGTGAGGCGTGTGAAACGGTTTATGAACAAAACTGGGAGAAAGTTTGTAGGTGGTCGGCCTGGGTTCGACAAATCCAAGGTAAGGTGCTATAATTGTCAACAGTACGGGCACTTTGCCAAGGAATGCAGAAATGAGAGGGTTGAACGAGGACAAGGTCGGCCTACACAACATTCTGGAGTTAACAGAGAGATTAACGCCATGTTGACCAGAGAAGCAGGTGGGTACAACTGGAACCTGCATTCAAGTGGTTCTGGTGAGCAAGCAAACATGGCTGAGACTGAAGTTAAAGAATGTGAGAAGGTTGAAAAGGTTGATGGAACTGAGAAAGCTACTGAAGAAGAAACAGCTTTCATGGCAAATGACAAGGACACTCGCTCCGAGGTAAGTAATAAAAATATTTGTACTAATTGTGAAAATTTGTCTGAGCAACTAACAACTATGACTGATCAGTACGTCCGTTTAGATGCTGATTTTAAAACTATTAAAGAAGATCACCATTTTACTAAATCAAGAGAAAACAGTTATAAAATTAAGATTAAAGCATGTGAAAAGGACATTCAAAGCTTGAAAACTAAACTTGCTGAGAAAATTGACATAATTGATCTTAGTTACGAAGTTTTAGAAGAAAAAACTAAATTGATTGCTGATCGGGATAAACAGATTGCTGACCATCAGGTAAAGGTGGTGGAACTGAACCGCAAACTTGAGCAGTTCAGGAATTCCTCAACTATCCTTGATCACCTCGTGAGTGATCCAGGTACCTCTGCAAAGAGGGGAGGAATCGGATATCACGAAGTTCCACCACCCTTTAACCACAATTATACATATAATCCGAGTGTTCAGAAATCTGTTGATTTCGAGGTTACTCAGACAACTCCTATCGAGATTACAAGTGTAGAACCAAGTGTTAGCTGTGGCGAAACAAGTTCGCCTGTTTCTAGTGTGAATATTTCTGTCTCAAGTCCTGTCTCATCGGATTCGGATAAGATGTCCGAATCTGGTCAGACAAAAGAGAAGGTAGGTTTACCCACCGATGGAGATAAAAATAAAGTTTCAAAAAAGAGTTCTCCACTCAATCCGTACGTCCCACCTTATGTGAGACGAACGGCTGGTAACACTGCCTCTACATCCAAACCAACGTTTGACAAGAAAATGGAGAGTCGATGTTGCTTTAGATGTAACAAGTTAGGACATCTAGTTGCAGATTGCCCTTTGAAACCGAGATTTAGATATGTAAAGCCAAATGAAACTGAGTATAAGCGTCATTTTGCTACTGCTAAAAATGGAAACTTTAAAAAATGCCAAAATGTATCGAATTCAAGTTTTCATAAAAACAAACCTCAGTTTTACAACCAAACCACAAGATATAACACTTTCAATTCTCAAAGGTTTGGAAGGCATTACACTCAATCTGCAGGGAGATTCCCTAACAGGACTTACAGAAATTATCCTGATGCTAACTTGAGAAAGCCAGGGTACGGGACGTATCGATCCAAGACCAATTGGTCTTGGGTCCCAAGATTCTAACTCTTTGTTTTATTGTGCAGGAACAGTTGAACAGGGCTGCCAACAATCTTTGGATTGTAGATAGCGGCTGTTCCCGACACATGACAGGCAACAAACACTTGTTGCAAGACTTAAAACCTGTTCAGGGAGCTAGAGTTAGTTTTGCTGGTGAAAGCGGTGGAAGGATTACCGGTAGAGGAACTGTGTCAAATGGGAAGATGACACTTGAAAATGTAAATTTTGTGGAGGAATTAAAGCACAATCTGCTGAGTGTGTCGCAGATTTGTGATAAAGAATACACTGTCCATTTCACTAAGAATGAAGCGATTGTATTGAAGCCTGGTTTTCATATACCAGAAGAATGGATAGTAATGAAAGCTCCACGTGAAACGAATACGTACGTGATGGATATGAGGTCTACTGAAATGGCCACCGGAGAATCCTGTTTAATGACAAAGGCAAGCGAATCAGAATCAGAATTATGGCACAGGAGAATGGGACATATTCATCTTCGTAAGATGAACTTCATTGTCAAAAATGGGCTTGTGATGGGCGTTCCCTTAAAGAGTTTTAACTTTGAAGATAAATGCATTGCGTGCAAGAAGGGAAAACAACACAAGAAAAGCCATCTCACCAAGACGATCAACTCAATTGCTGGTACTCTAGAACTACTTCATATGGATCTCTTCGGTCCGGTGAATGTACAGAGTCTAGGCGGTACTTCTTACTGCTTGGTGATAACTGATGATTACTCACGATACTCGTGGGTATATTTTCTGAAAACGAAAGACGAGACGACTCAGATGGTGAAGAATCTAATTACAAAAGTCGAGAACGTCATGAGTAAATCAGTTAAATTCATCAGAAGCGACAATGGGACAGAGTTCAAGAACTTTGAGATGGAAATCTTTTGTCTTCAGAAGGGTATTGAGCATCAATACAGCGCTCCGTATACTCCACAACAGAACGGAGTAGCTGAAAGGAAGAACCGAACGTTGATTGAAGGAGCCAGAACTATGCTGGCAGACTCAAAGCTTCCTGTGATGTTCTGGGCTGAAGCAGTTGCTACAGCCTGCTATGTTCTGAATCGGGTGTTAACCGTTAAGAGACTTGGAAAAACTTGTTACGAGCTTATGCACGGAAGGAAGCCCAACTTGTGCGGTCTTGAACCTTTTGGGTCTCCTTGTTCGATTTTGAAGACTAATTCGAAATTTGGTGAAGTAGCTGATGAGGGAATCCTAGTCGGTTATGTTGTTGGGACTCCCAACAGACGGGTCTTCAATACGACAACTTGCAAGGTGGAGGTGGTTTGTAACACCGACATTACTAGTTACCAACCGCCAAAACCAAGCAATGGACCTGCTGAGCTGTTTGACTATGTTAAACTTTTTAAGTCATTTAACGTACCTACTTTGGAAATTTCTGAAGAAGACGAAAGAGCAGTGACGAAGATGATATTTGATGAGGAAGAGGAGGTAGTGCAACATCAGATGACGGAAAAATCTCAGCCTTCCACATCAAACCCTATCGATACCCCTGCGGCCTCAACTGAAGATCAGTTTATTAATCCTTTTCACTCTCAGCCTGAAACTACCATAGATGAGATCTCTTCAAACTTGGAAGACAATTTGCATGTCGGTGCTGTTCCGACCACGAGAATTCACAAAGATCACCCATTGGAGAATGTTATAGGTGATGTGTCCTCTAGTGTACAAACCAGAAGTAGCTTGAATGAGCACACCTGTGTTTATACAAGCATTAAAGATACAGGTATCATGAACGAATGTTTGTACTCTTGCTTCATAAGCCAAGTCGAACCGAAGAATTATCAAATGGCTTTAAAGGACAGCTCGTGGGTCGAAGCCATGCAAGAAGAGTTGGCTCAGTTCGAAAAAATGGAAGTTTGGACTTTGGTTGAAAAACCAAAGAATGTGCATGCTATAGGCACGAAATGGGTGTTCAAGTGCAAGAGAGATGAAAAGGGGATTATCGTGAGAAATAAGGTGAGGCTGGTTGTTAAAGGTTTTAATCAGCAAGAGGGTATTGACTACAATGAGGTTTTCGCTCCTGTTGCCCGGTTAGAAGCGATTAGATTGTTTTTGGCGTTTGCTGCATCTAAAAAGATGAAGGTGTTTCAGTTGGATGTGAAGAGCGCGTTTCTTAACGGGAAAGTTGATGAGGTTGTGTTTGTTGAGCAACCTCCGGGTTTTCCTGACCCAGACTTTCCGGATCACGTATACAGGTTGAGCAAGGCGTTATATGGGTTACATCAGGCACCTCGTGCCTGGTATTCAACGTTATCGGACTACTTGCTGGAAAATGGTTTTGAAAGAGGATTGATTGACAGTACGCTGTTTGTGAAGAGAGAAGGATGTGACTTCTTACTGGTTCAAGTCTACGTGGATGATATCATTTTTGCTGCATCAAGAGTATCCATGTGTCAGGATTTTGAGGCTGTCATGAAGAAACGATTCGAGATGAGTGCTATGGGTGAACTAACCTTCTTTCTAGGATTGCAGGTTGATCAGAAGAAGGATGGGATGTTCATTCATCAAACAAAGTATGTTCATGATGTGCTGAAGAGATTCAAGATGGAGGACAGTTCTCCATATGACACCCCAATCTGCGTCAATCACAAATTGGGCGCTGAATCAGATGGTGACGCAGATGTGGACCCTACTCTGTATCGGGCGATAATAGGTTCATTAATGTATTTAACTGCTTCTAGGCCCGATATAATGTTTTCTGTTTGTCTTTGTGCTCGTTTTCAGGCAAACCCAAAGGAATCTCACATGAAAGGTGTGAAGAGGATTTTGCGGTATCTTAAGGGCAAGCCGAAACTAGGGTTGTGGTACCCAAAGGGAGGAGACGTTGAACTGGTGGCGTATACAGATTCTGATTATGGTGGATGTAATCAAAGTCGGAAGTCAACAACAGGAGGCTGTCAGTTTCTTGGAGGAAGATTAGTTTCCTGGCAGTGCAAGAAACAGACATCAGTTGCAATTTCAACATGCGAAGCTGAATACATGGCAGCATCCAACTGCTGCTCTCAGGTTTTGTGGATTCAGCAACAATTGCGCGACTATGGTCTGAATTTCTTACTTACTCCTATTTTAATTGATAACACTGCCGCCATCTCAGTAATTAACAATCCCGTGAAGCACAGTAAAACTAAGCATATTGACATTCGTCATCACTTCATACGGGATTGTGCTGAGAAGAAACTGATAAAGATCGAAAAAGTTGATACACTTGAAAATTTTGCTGACTTGTTTACAAAAGCGTTTGATAAATCCAGATTTCAAAACCTAATTGAGCTAAACGGGATGATCAATCCCGAGTAACCATGTCGTTGATTTAAAAAAAAAAAAAAAAAAAAAAAAAAAAAAAGGTCATTTTTGCTTAAAATTAGTCGGTTACCTCAGTTTGATGGACATATCCTCGGATATGTTTTGGTCCTCGTTTTTCGACTTAGAAAATAAGGATAGCCATTAACCGGAAGACTGAAAGTAACCGGGGCAGCTATGACGTGTGTTCTTTCAGTTGCTGAAAATTAGTCGGTCATACTTAGTAAGAAGGACACATACTTGTATGTGGTCGGTCCAGTTGATCCATTGGATCTTCAGGATAGCCGTTTACCTGACGATTTTGATGTGACTGGGGCGATTGAAATTAAAGTTTTTTTTGGGAAATGAAATTACTTTTCAAGTCTGTTACTTCGTAAGAAGTTCAATGCTGTGTTTAACAGAAAATTGATCCAACCTTGGAAAATGATATATATACTGATTGTGTGTGCTTAACTAGTGAAGTTATTAGGCTTAAAAGGCTTTAGAACAGTCATTGTATGTCATGGTAATTTTTATGGTGCGTAAAAGTGTATGTGATACTAACTTAAATTTACTCGAATTTACGTGGAAACTCCTTAAGAGTTTTGTATGTATTCATACATATCTTTTCGAAGGATAGGCAGAAAAGCGACTACCCAGTCATACACGAGCCCGTGAGTGTTCTGATTCCCGTGAAGAAAGCATTTCAAGATACTGCAGTGATCCAGATTCGGGACTTGCAGTGGTTTAGTACTCCGAAGTCGATAAATAACGTTGATTTAAAAAAAAAAAAAAAAAAAAAAAAAAACCATGTATATTTTTAGTACTTATGAGACATAGTAACAATCAAGACTTCTCATGTCTGGAGTAAGAAGAGAACGGGATGCAGTCAACGAGTATATACAAGATAATCAGACATTATGGGTCGAAGTCAATTCGGGGTGACTTGGGTATAGCCAAATACGCTTTGAGAATAGATAGAAGACATCATTATCTCTGAGATGTTGCCAACTTAAATTTTTGAGCTTAACTGAACCTTAATCCGTATCACAGAAACGATGAAAACCATTTACGTTATTTACATGCTTACAACCTGTGTCTCTATGTCATAATACAGCTAAACACGGATCTAAGTGACAGTCACATCGTTAGTATGATTTCTGTTAGGATCTTTTCTAAAACGCAGTGGTCCCTGACTAGACTGAAATTTGATCCCTTATTTCGTTAAAATTTTTCTAAGTTTTTTTTTTGTTTTGTTTTTGTAGTTATACTATTTTATTGTTGGTTACTGGGTCTTGATCATATTTGTTTAACTCTTTTTGGTAACTTATAAGGTTAAATTCAAGATTATTCAAACTTAAAGGGCTGATTTTGAAAATTACGGGCGAAGTTGTTGAATTCGGCGAAGTTGTGCTTAACTTCGCCTTGGCGAAGTTAACCATAACTTCGCCTGAACCAACTCTGCCCTATATATAGATTTTGAAACAGTAACAGTACCATAGTCTCAATAATTTCCGGCGAACATATAATCTAACCATTATATCCGGCGATCTTGTTTTCATTCCGTTTTCGATCTTTGATTTCTGTTTCTAGTGTTTATTCCCGGTATGTGTTGTCAATAACATTCACAAACTTACTCGTTCGTTATAGTTTTACCTGGTTCGAGACCTCGGGTCGTCGAACCTTCAAAACCAAGTTTTTCACCTTTGTGTTACGTGTTCATGGACGTCCTTCACGTCTCAATATCATTAATCCATGCCGTTCTTCATTGATGGATCGTCAAAATCGGTCCGAAAACATCGGATCTAAACCTTGAATCTGAACAGTCGTCGTTTCAGATTCAGGCGAAGTTAAGGTTTAGGCGAAGTTATCCACAACTTCGCCAGGAGATTAATTTCGCCTGTGGCGAAGTTATCCGTAACTTCGCCTTGAAGCTTAAGTTCGCCTGTGGCGAAGTTATCCGTAACTTCGCCTTGAACTCAAGTTCGCCTTTGGCGATGTTGTGATTCGGCGAAGTTAACATCAACTTCGCCTATACCTTTTTCTTTAACAGTTTTAGACGAAATTATAGTTGAAGCGAAGTTGTTTCCAACTTCGCCTCACCTATAAGTTCGCCTGTATAAACTTAATCACAACTTCGCTCGTGGTACTTAGCGGACTTGTGAGCGCTTACACACTGTCTAACTTGATTTGTTTTATGCAGATATGGCTGCTGTTGGAGGTGCTGGAGGTGATGATGGTGATGAGCAACGACAATTCTTTCCAGCCCATAACCAATATATCACTTTGGATCCAGACGCACAAGGCGTTGAAGACTATAGGGAGATTATCACATTTCTCCAATGATCACGAGTTTTTCACGCGATTACTAATACACTACCCATATCTCTGCCCAACATTCAAGATTTCTGGCAGACGGTGTATTATGATTGCAGACCTGAGCCTCCAGTGATGCGAGCAACTGTCAATGGTCAAGACATACAGTTTTCCTCGGAAGACATACGGTTGGCTCTACAGTTCGGTGATGAAACGAGAGACGACCCAACGGAGTTCGTAGCTCCTTTCCGTGACGGAGCTTACTTAAGGATGGGTTATTCGGGTCCGCTGGGGGACTCGCAGAGGAGGAAAGGCTTTCTGCTGGATCAATGGCGCTTTCTGATGCATGTGTTAATAGTATGCATGTCCGGCAGAAAGGCAGGAACAGACGGGATGGGTGCGACGATGCAATCGGCCATGATTGCGCTGACTTACAACCGCAGATATTCTTTTAGTCAGCTAATCTTTTACGAGATTGATCGTCAGAGACGGGCGACGGCGCGCGAGCGATTTATTATGTATCCTCGATTTCTACAAATGATTATTAATCATGTCGCTCCGTCTATACCGCAAAGACGCCCTATCAGATACGTTGAGTGCGTAACAAAACGTATCTTTGCTCAGTGCAGGACGTCGAGCACTCGTAGCAACCCTGAGCGGCGTCCCAGGCATACTCCACTTTTCGGGTATCTCATCAACCCGGAGTATGTTCCTGCAGGAGGGGACGAGTTCAGGGATCTGCAACCACATCAGGCGGCAGCACCTCATGCTGTATCAGTTGCGCCTGTTGTATCTTCTGCTGCTGTGCCAGCTACTATATCTCAGGCTGTGTCCACTGCTGAACACGTTGATCTAGATGCTGCTTTTAGTGGACATGGTTTGTTTGATATGGATGTCTCGGGTTCTCAGTTTATGGATGTTACCAGAGCAGCTACTTCGGTAGCTGACTCTGATCTAGACGAGACGTTTGCTGAGGCAAGAAGACTTATGGTGTCTCGGGAACGGACTACGGGAAAGAGGCCGAGAACTGTGGAGGAGGATGAGGATGAAGTGGATGAAGAGGAGGCAGTACAGATTGTGCTAAGACGTTCAAGAAGAGAACAGAGAGGTATAGGTTCGGGAGCTGGAGAATCTTCAAGGCTAGTACGTTTTGCTCCACCTGCCTTATCTGGTATGTCTCTTATTCCTACTACAGCACAGGTTACAGCGATCGAGACATCGGCACCAACAGTTGTGTCTCTACCACCACAACCGCTTAATCCACCGGTGGTAGTTGCACGGTTTGTGGAGTCGACCATCACTTCTACTGCAGGGTTACCAAGAGTACCACCTGCGGTCACTTCTGCTGATGTACCACCAACTCCATTGCCTACTTCAGATACCGAGAGGATTCTTTCGCTAGAGCGGATTGTTGCTGAACAGTCAAAGACTATTGACCGCCTAGTTGAATCCAATCGACTACAAGCTGCTCTCCTGGTTGAACATGGAAGAATAATAGACGCCTTCAAGGATTACTTGGCATCTCAGGGGGAGACGACGTGTAGGGGCGATGAGTTGAGAACGAAAAGACGAGAAGATCATGACGATGATCCCAATGCACCTTCCGGTGCAGGTGATGAGCTGCCAAGAACCTCTCAGGCTCTTGGGGCTTCCACAACTGAGGGGGAGTCTACAAATGCAGCTGGTGATGATGTTGTAGTTGAGGATGACGACGCTGATGTTGAAGACGTTATCGATGCTTTGAAGGAGTTGGATGAGGAGGAGGACGATGAGTTGATGGATGATGACGACGTGTTGCCTATGGATGAGATTGAGAAGATTGGAGAACAGATTAATGTGGAAGATGTATTAGAAGAAGGTGAAATTGTGGATGATTCAGTGGAACATGAGATTCCAGCTGTTGAGAGATCAGAATTGGGGGATGAGAGCGTGATAGAAGAGACTGTATGGGAGGAGCAGCCGAACTGGAAAGAAGGCTGTGCTCAGTGGTTTGTTAAAACCAAGAAGCCTGCAGTGCCAACGATGTTCAGAAAGACTTATAATATAAAGGGCTATGCAGAGTCAAAGAAAGGAATCATATGCTGGTTGTACGACAAAGAGCTGAAACTATTTGTGATCAAACGGTACGACGGCATTCAGTACTTTAAGAGATTGTTGAGATCTCTGAATTCCTTACCAGAATGTGAGGTGAAAGATTTAGCGAGATTGGGGCTGATCAATAGAAGCAATGATGATATGGCAAGAATCATTGAGAAGATCGTATGGAAAGAAGCCATTAAAGACAAAAAGTTTGAACTGCTAAAGCCTCAAAAAGGAAAGTTGATAGAAGACAAAGATCGTGGAATGAGGGCTGACGGCAAACCATGGATGGTTATGAAGTATAAACCAGTCCGTCATTTGAAAGAAGTACCGATGAAAGTTATGCCCAAGAACGTCCTAAAAGATTTAAAATGGTGGTACGTGGATTGTGAGACAGCTGAGGCGGTAATGGAAGATGAGGATGAACAAGAAGTACTTCGGGTGTACGACCCGATGCATCTTGTTAATCTGTCGCAGGCTGATTTGAAAGTGCTCAACGAGAAGAAGATCTTCTACATTCCTGCTTGGAAGGATCAAGCTAGGAAATATCAAGGGGTAGTGTCGGTATGTGTGAGAGAAGGGGCGCACGCGTAGTGGTGAAGATTACAAGACTCAAGATTTGAAGATCAAGATATGAAGCTACTGCCAAGGGGGAGTCTGTTGGTACATGTGTGTCAGTAGTTCATTGTCTAGCAGTTGTAATCGAGTCTGTAATGTAATTATGTTTAGTTTATGATTGTTTTGTAATACGCGAAGTTGTCAACAAGTTCGCTATGGCGAACTTGTTGAATCAGCGAAGTTATGGACAACTTCGCCAATGGCGAAGTTGTCGTGTATAAAACTGTTTCGCTGAAACAGTTTGAGTGTTGGTCGTTTAGGGTTTTGTTTCAGTGTGTTTCATATTGTTACGTGTCATCTTCTGTAATAGTGACCGTGAGTCACGTGTTCGGTTATCAATATAACGTGGTTGATTTATTGCTCGTGTGATTCTATCTCTACACTCGTAACTACCTGCGCAGGGATTCCGCACCTGCGTTGTTAGCGATATCCCGTGTACGATCCTTCCAGGAACCTACATATGATCATACTATTACTATGATGGACTTCTCCGAATGCAGTAAATAAAGCAAATAAACATATATCAAGTTAGACATTAAAATGATATACACACAAGGACTAAACAGTTGCAATAAATACTCTATAGTAGGTAAATAATTAAGTTACGCATATGTCCCTAAAAAGGATTAAAAATCACTAAAAAGGGGAGTGAAATACTCACCTTAGTAAATAAGATGAATGAATTCGATATAAACGGAAATCACTAAAGGTCACGCTTGACGAGATATATCCACGAACAAATTCTAAGTATGAGTAATAACGAATAAGTATGGATTAATGGCGGGATTCATAGATTTAGAGATTGAGCGAGTATTTGGAAGTTAAGATAATTTATTTAAAGGTTTATCTTACAAAAGTTATTATATAACAAAACAAATCATCTTCTTAAAAATATTAAAGTTGTAATAATAATATATATAAATAATAAATTATTTGAGTAGATCGGTATTTGTGAAATAATAATTTAATTAAACTTGTTATTTATTCATAAAGGTTATTTTTAAACTAATATTGTAAATAATAACAATATCTAAACAATATATAATCGTTTATAAAAATACTTGATCAAATAAATATTTTAACTTATAAATCTATATATTTTTAATTATATAATTTTAAATAAAACCCCTATAACATCTTTAATATTAAAACATTTACCAATTTGATACTTAATAATCTAACACACACACACACATATATATATGGTGTTTAACCAAGGTTTGTAAAGAAACTAGTTAATATGTCGGTTTTTAACAAAAAAAACATAATTTAATTACTAATTTTATAGTATTTATAATATTAATTAGTGTTTAAATATGATTATTTTATATTTAAAAAGGTTGCCAAAAATATATGGGGCTGGGGGATTCGAACCCGCGCCCCCAGCGGTATGAGTTTTAATTGAACCACCCTAGCCATCTGGGCTAGGGTGTTAACTGGTTATAATACGAAACGGGTTATACATAAACTCACAGACGAACCAGAAATAAGACATGAACCCTAAGTCAATCAATCGGCCAAATCGTTAAGTGAACGAGTCTAACCATATAACTAATTACCTATTATGATGTTGATTTGATGGCCAATTAAAACGATATACGGCCGGCGATGCTTTGATCAAGAACAGGCACAAGCAAATTGTGTTACTCTAATTATTATTGGGGGTTAGATTCACGACAGGTAAAGGGCTGTGCAGACATGAATAACTGTATTATGAATGTCTCTAAGGTTTATTAACAGAGTAGGTTAAGGACGGTTAGGTATTTTCGACAATACGAATCAACGGGATCTTATTTTCCTAATTCACAATGTCGGCGAGGACGATTTAGGCAAGAGGAGTAATATAAATTGATCAATTCCAACATTAGAACGATAATTGAGCTTCAAGAAATCAATTTGGGTATACGGGTTTGGTAATGGATCATGGATACGGGTTGGGTTAATTGGTAAATGGGTTAAATGGATTATATTAACTGAATTTTCTACTTAGTCCCTGTAGTTTAGGTGTGAAAACAAAAATAGGTTAAAGTATAGTTTAGGGTTAAAATTGTATATATTTCAAAGTTCATTATATAGATTTGATAAATATGATAACAAAAAACTAATTTGAAAACGCGATATTTTTATTGATAAATTTCCGGAACATAAAAACGAGTCGGGTAATGAATAAAAATATTAAATGGGAAAATCCGAGTTCTTACAATGCATTTCTTGAAAAGACTCCCAACTTCCTGTAATTATCTCATCTCACCATGCCAAAGAAGAGAAAGACATACTGCTCAAAGTCCAAAAACACCATAAGAAATCCATTGCGTGGAAGATCATGGATACCAAGGGCATCAGTCCTTCATTTTGTACTCATTAAATCCTCACTGAGGAAGAGTACAAACCCATGGTCCAACATCAAAGGCGTCTTAATCTTAATATGCAAGATGTAGTGAATAAATACGTTATCAACCTCCTTGATGCTGGACTAATCTATCCAATCTTTGATTCACCTTGGGTTAGCCCAATACAAATTGTACCCATGAAGGGAGGAATGGCGGTAGTAATGAATGAGAAAGACAAGCTAATTCTGATGATAACCATCACAGGCTGGCGAGTATGCATTGACTACTGGAAGCTTAATGATGCCACGAGAAAAGATCATTTTTCATTTCCTTTTTATTGATCAAATGCTTGAACGATTATCCAGAAAAATGTTCTATTGTTTTCTTGATGGATTTTCCAGATACTCCCAAATCCCTATTGTTTCGGAAGATCATGAGAAAACCACATTTACATGTCCATATGGAACATTTGCCTATCGAAGAATACCTTTTGGACTATGTAACGCTCTAGCCACCTTCCAATGATGTATGGTTGCTATCTTCCATGAAAAGATTGAACAATCCATGGAAGTTTTCATGGATGACTTTTCCGTCTTCGGAGACTCATTCGATCATTGTCTCAAAACCCTAGACAAAATGTTAACTAGGTGTGAAGAAGTAAACTTAGTGCTGAACTAGGAAAAATGTCACTTTATGGTTAAAGAAGGAATTGTTCTTTGTCACAAGATCTCTCAATCAGGATTAGAATTTGATAGAGCAAAATTTTAGAAAATCGCTCGACCTATGACAAAGATTCTAGAGAAAGATGTGCCATTCATCTTCTCTGAAGAATGTGTTGAAGCATTCAACATCTTGAAAGACAAACTTGTCAACGCACCAATCATGATTGCACCGATTGGACCCTTTCATTCGAAATCATGTGTGATGCAAGTGATTTTGTAGTTGGAGCTGTATGTAGCCAACCCAAAGAAAACACTTTCACCCAATTTACTAGGCTAGTAAAACTCTTAATGATGCAAAAGAAAATTATACCACAACAGAAAACTAGTTATTAGCCGTAGTTTTTGATTTTGAGAAATTTAGGTCCTACCTTGTTCTTTCCAAAACCATAGTTTACACTGACCATGCCGCCATTCAATACCTCTTTGTAACATCCTAAAATTTTAATGTTGAATAAAGAAAGTTATGTTTAGTGATTTCGCGTTATTGATTAATTAATATCGAGTAAGTAGCAGATCATGGACTTAGATTAATCGAGATGGGTTAAATGAGAATGGGCCTTAGGTCCATGGGCTTTAAGGGATATAAATATCCCCTAAACCCTAAAACATCACTCATTTCATCTTATTCTCTAACACTCCAAAACACACCCACACCACACACACCGCCGGCGGCCGAGGGAGAGGAACGAGCGTGATCCGAGAGAGAGTGAGCGATTAGTTGTGATTAAACAAGTTAAACGAGATCCAAACAAGCACAAAAAGGTATGATTCTTGATCTTTGAAGTTTAAAGATCCAAGCTTTATAGTGTTTATACGACCAAAAACGGTTGGGGAGCGTAGTGGGTGATGTCGAACCATAACAAGGGTGTTAAAATCGCCAAAAATGCTTGATAGAAACCAAACAGCGGCTGAACTGGGCAACTTCGCCGCGAACTGGGCAACTTCGCCTTCAAAGCGATAACTTCGCCTTCAAAGCGATAACTTCGCCTGAGGCCAAGTTCGCCTACTTGATAACTTCGCTTACGGCCAAGTTCGCCTAACTGGTAACTTCGCCTGAGGCCAAGTTCGCCAAATTGATAACTTCGCTTACGGCCAAGTTCGCCTAACTGGTAACTTCGCCTGACGCCAAGTTCGCCTAATTGATAACTTCTCTTACGGCCAAGTTCGCCTAACTGGTAACTTCGCCTGAGGCCAAGTTCGCCTAATTGATAACTTCGCTTACGGCCAAGTTCGCCTAACTGGTAACTTAGCCTGAGGCCAAGTTCGCCTAATTGATAACTTCGCTTACGGCCAAGTTCGCCTAACTGATAACTTCGCCTAAAGTCAAGTTCGATTAGGAAATAAATTAAAAACCTAATGAAAAATGTGTTAAGACAGTTAATGGAAATAAAATTTTTCCAAGCTGACCTGGCAGCTCGACCCCAGCCAGGGGCTCTGCCCCTTGGACCCTGATAGGGGCTACCGCCCCTAGACCCTGCTGCCAGGGGCGCTGCCCCCAGACCCCCGTTCGTTGTGGGTCATATAAAGATAGAAATGCAATATGAGAAGTGATAGTTAATTGATACGTATACTTGTTATACAGTCAGCCGTGCACAACTGAAGAAAGGGATTACGATTAACGGTGAACGTAATCGTGTTCAGGTGAGTTTCTAGCCCCATTCCTTGTTATGTTTTCGGGGCTGTGTGCATACTCGATGTGTTGTTAATACATTTATTCTAAGTGATAAGTGTATGCCATATGTGATATATGTGATATGTATGAATGATTGCTTGATGGTACGTGAACGATCTTCGGATATTGCACGTACTGTCAGGTTGTAACGCTATGTATAAGGTAAGTATGATATGTATGCTTATGTGTATGAACGTAATAAAGTTAATAAAAGAAGGAAAAGATGGTTGTATGGTTGTATGGTTACGAAAATGGTACGGAGCCCTAATAATACTCGAGGTATGATGTATGGTTGTATGGTAACGAAGAGGGAATCGAACCCTACTAATATTCGAGAACTAGGGACCAGACCCTTATAATATCTGTGATGTTAGGGACCAGACCCTTATAATATCTGTGATGTTAGGGACCAGACCCTTATAATATCTGTGATGTTAGGGACCAGACCCTTATAATATCTGTGAGGTTATAGGGCGAAAGGCTCTTTAAAACGTATGATTATGTATGTAAAGAAAGTACGAAGGTAAGAATGAAAGTATATGCACTTAGGTGTGTACGAAAGAAAGTTAAGAGGTTAAGTATGAAATGTAAGAATGTATTGTATGATTATGTGATTAACTAGAACTCACTCAGCGTAGCTGACTTTTAGTATGCACGCAGCTGAGTAGGATGAGGCAGCTCGCTTGAGGAGACACGTGGCACTGAATAAGAGGCTGGCATCGAAAGACTCAAGACGTTTAAGTTTAATGTTTCGTTTATTTTGAAAGACAAAATGATGTTTTAAGACAAGACGTGTTTTGTTATGAAATGTTTTATGAAAGTTTTTAAATTCCGCGAATGTTTTAATTAACTCTGATATTTAGAACTGCGTTTATGAGTAAATCCAACAAGAAAGTAGGGTTACCGGTGACGGGGCCTTACAAGTTGGTATCAGAGCAAAGTTCGAGAGATTTAAGCATCCTACATGCTTAGACTCGAACAGAGAATGGGATTTAAGTAAGAATGGAAAGAAGATGCCAGTGCAAGAATGCCATGTGTCGCTCAAGCAAGATCAGTAAAGGTAAAGTGTATGATTAAATGATATATGTTAAGGAGAAAGAAAAGATATGTGAACGACAGGGATAGGAATAATTGATTGTTTGATTTGACTAACTGCTTAAGTAGAACCAGCACAAATAGACTCATAAAGGGAAGTGTATAGGACACGGAAAGCAACGTGATCAGCTAGTCACAGCTAGCCACCGTTATTACCTGTTAGCCTTGCTATCCTTGTACTAAATAGTTCCTTGAGTGATGATGTTTGTGTTTTCCCTTTTAGAATACGATGGCTGGAGCTGGAGACATCGTTGGAGCTAGAGGTCGCACTGGACGACGCGGCAGGCCTCGTCGTGTCCAGCAACCATCGGTTGAGACAGCTTCCAACACCGAAGCTGAAGGAAGCGCAGCTGGAAGAAACCCGGAAAACAATGAAGGAGTTCAACTGGATCCCGCAATTCAAGCAGCTATTGTTCAAGCTGTAGCCACTGCTGTGAAGAATATTACTCCGGGAAGGTCTGCTGGAAGCCGTGAAAGAACTGTTGAAGGGGCAGGTGGTAATGGTGGGAAAGATGATGAGGGGGGAAAGGGTGATCTAAGTGAGGTAAGGTCTGTGAAAGTTGATGATAGAAAGAGAGGCCGAGGCGGTTGCAACTATAAGTCCTTCAAAGGTTGTGACCCGCCTAAGCTGACCGGTTTAGGAGACGCAATCGCCACTCTTCAGTGGATAACCGCCATGGATAAAATTATCCGAATCAGCGAGTGTCGTCCTGACCAAGCTATCGGTTATGCCACCCAATCATTTGAAGATGAGGCTATGTATTGGTGGGAGAGTGTGGAGCAGAGGAAGACCCGAGAAGAGATCAAATAGATGAAGTGGGACGATCTGAAGGAGTTAGTAATGAAGAAGTTCTGTGCTGACGCCGAGGTTGAAAGGGCGGAGATGAAGTTCCTAAACTTGAAAGCTGGGACGATGACACATCGTGAGTACACTACAGTGTTCAATCGAATGTCTAGGTTGGTACCCGATATGGTCAGCACTGAGGCTAAGAGAATCAAGTGTTATGTGAGGGGATTACCACAGAGAGTCCGCATGTTAGTCAGGACAAGTAAACCTGCTACTTTCGATTCTGCTGTCGAACTCGCAGAGATGGTCTATGCAGACCTGGCTGCGGATGATGTGGTGGTGGGAGACGAGAAGAAAGAGAAGAAATGGGCCGCTCCTGCTAAACGACCCGGTACTCAGTTATGGAACCCCAAAGATAAGAAGCAGAGAGTGTGGGAGAAGAGATCGTGTAAGACCTGCGGAAAGATGCATGGTGGTGAGTGCAAGTGGGGTAAAAGTTCTGGTGTTTGCCTCAAATGTGGAAAGGCTCACGGTGGGGAATGCCGGATGGGGTCTAATGTGTGATATAAGTGTGGGAAGGTAGGGCATTATGCCAATGAGTGCAGTGCAAAGCCAGCATGTTACAAATGTGGCAAGACAGGCCACATGGCGAGAGAGTGCACCGATGGTGAGGCTGGAGGTAGTGGGAAGAAAGATGCTGATCAAGCAAGGCCGAGGACTAGGGCCTACATGTTGACCCAAGAGCAAGCTAGACAGATTCCTGATGTTGTGACCGGTACGTTCTTAGTAAACGGCATTTCTGCTGCCGTATTATTTGATTCTGGTGCGAATAGAAGTTTTGTAGCTACGACATTTAGTAAACTAGCTAAAATGAAAGGCTGCCGAGTGCCTGAAACTTTTGTAGTAGAAACCGCCAGTGACACTTCGGTTAAAATAACAAAAATGGTTAAGAACTGTAAGATAGAATTGGAAGGACATGAGTTCCCGGTTACCTTGTACGTTATGACCTTGGGAGGGTTCGATGTGGTTTTGGGTATGGATTGGTTGTCTGAGTTTGAGGCTCAGATAGTATGTAAGAGTAGGATGATAAGGTTAAAGTCATTGGATGGTAGTGCGGTAACGGTTTATGGTGATAAGGAAAGTTCTGGGCTTAATGTCATTTCGATGATAAAAGCCGAGGGTTTGCTAAGGCGAGGGTGTTGTGCCTACCTGGCGTATGTCGTCAACGCTACGGCCGAGACGAAAGAAATGAAAGATGTTCCTATTGTGCGCGACTACCCAGAAGTATTCCCTGAGGATCTTCCGGGGTTGCCACCGGGGCGAGAGATAGAATTTCAGATAGATTTAATACCAGGAGCCCAACCTGTCACAAAAGCGCCTTACCGTCTAGCACCGTCCGAGATGAAAGAATTGATGTCCCAACTGCAAGAACTCCTCGACAAAGGTTTCATAAGACCGAGTGTTTCCCCGTGGGGCGCACCAGTATTGTTCGTGAAAAAGAAGGATGGAAGTATGAGAATGTGCATAGACTATCGTGAGTTGAATAAGCTTACGGTAAAGAATAGATATCCTTTGCGAAGGATTGATGATCTGTTTGACCAACTGCAAGGTTCAAGTTGGTTCTCGCGAATAGATCTCAGATCAGGCTACCATCAGCTGAAGGTGAAAGAGGCAGACATCCCTAAGACAGCATTCCGAACGCGGTATGGACACTACGAGTTCCTCGTAATGTCATTCGGTCTAACAAATGCTCCTGCAGCATTTATGGACATGATGAATAGGGTGTGTCGACCGATGTTGGATAAGTCGGTTATCGTCTTCATCGATGATATATTGATTTATTCAAAGAGCGAGTCTGACCATGCTGAGCATCTGAGAGAGGTATTGGAGACTCTGAAGAAGGAGAAGTTGTATGCCAAGTTTTCGAAGTGCGCGTTCTGGTTAAGAGAAGTGCAATTTTTAGGTCAAGTGGTTAATCCGGAGGGGATCACCGTGGACCCAGCTAAGATTGAAGCGATAACGAATTGGAAGACTCCGCAGAATCCGACTGATATACGAAGCTTCCTAGGGTTAGCTGGCTACTATAGGAGATTCATCGAAGGTTTCTCCAAGATAGCCGCACCGCTGACCGGTATGACCCGAAAGTCGATAGTATTCAGTTGGGGAAAGTTTCAAGAAGAAGCCTTTGACGAATTAAAGAAGAGACTCACACAAGATCCAATCCTTGCTCTACCCGATGGTGACGAGGATTTCATTGTTTGTGCTGATGCCTCGAATCAAGGGTTAGGTTGCGTGTTGATGCAACGAGGGAAGGTGATAGCTTACGCGTCTAGACAATTGAAGGTCCATGAGAGTACTTACCCGACGCATGATTTGGAGTTAGCAGCTGTAGTGCATGCTCTTAAGATATGGAGGCATTATCTGTACGGTACTAAGTGTACTATTTATACAGATCATAAGAGTTTAAAGTAATTCTTCGAGCAGAAAGAATTGAACATGAGGCAGAGAAGATGGTTGGAGTTGATTAAGGATTACGACTGTGAGATTAAGTATTACCCCGGTAAAGCTAACGTGGTCGCTGATGCGTTAAGTCGTAAGAATGAGGAAGTCCTTGCAACAGTGAAGTCATACAAGTTGATCATGAACCCAAGTCTTTTTGAAGAAATCATCAAAGTGCAGTCAGAAGTGTTAGTAGATGAAGGGTTAGTAAAGAAAGAAAGGATTTATGGCCAGCAAGATGAGTTGATAGAAAACACTCATGGAGTTAAGACTAGGTTCGACCGTATGTGGATCCCACGCCATGGTGATCTTAGAAGTCGAATCTTAGATGAAGCTCATAAGTCAAGGTACTCAATCCATCCTGGAGCTACAAAGATGTACCAAGACTTGAAAAGAGATTACTGGTGGCCAGGAATGAAGAATGATGTAGTGGATTATGTTAGTTAGTGCTTAACTTGCTTACAAGTCAAAGTCGAGCACCAAAAGCCTTATGGGAAGATGCAACCGCTAGAGATACCTGAGTGGAAATGGGAACACATCACCATGGATTTCATAACTAAGTTACCTCGTACAGCTAAGCAACATGATACCATCTGGGTGATTGTGGACCGTTTGACCAAGAGTGCTCACTTTCTACCCATACGAGAGGCCATCTCGTCAGAAACGTTAGCAAGCTTGTTCATCAAAGAAGTTGTAACCAAGCATGGAGTACCGTTATCGATTGTGTCTGATAGAGATACACGGTTTACTTCGAGGTTCTGGAAGAAATTCCATGAAGCTATGGGGAGAGGTTGAACATCGGTACGGCGTATCATCCTCAAACCGATGGACAGTCTGAAAGGACGATCCAAACCCTTGAGGATATGCTACGTGCTTGTGTTTTAGATTTTGGTGGAAGTTGGGATGATCATCTGCATCTGGCAGAATTCTCCTATAACAACAGTTACCATTCAAGTATTGGTATGCCACCGTTCGAGATGCTTTACGGTAAACGATGTAGAACCCCGGTGTGTTGGGGTGAGATTGGTCAGAAAGAAATGGGAAGCCTAGAAGTGGTTCAAGAAACGTCTTCAAGGTTCGATCAGATCAAAGCAAGAATGAAAGCCGCTCAAGACAGACAAAAGTCTTATGCAGATAAGCGGCGACGACCAATTGAGTTTAACGTTGGTGACAATGTGATGCTTAAGGTCTCGCCTTGGAAAGGAATTATCCGTTTTAGAAAGAGGGGGAAGTTGAGTCCGAGGTACATTGGACCGTTCAAAATTGTAGATCGTGTGGGTGAAGTAGCTTATAAACTGGATTTACCCGATGAGTTAGAAGGAATTCATTCAACCTTCCATGTTTCCCATCTGAGGAAGTGTCTAGCTGATGACACGTCTCACGTGCCATTGATGGACATTGAGGTTGATGAACAATTGAACTACATCGAGCAACCGATAGAGATCGTTGATCGCAAGGAGAAGCAGCTTCGTCACAAGATTATACCTTTGGTAAAAGTGATATGGAAACACCGCAAGGGATCAGATGCTACTTGGGAAGCCGAGGATGAGATGCGCAAGTTTTACCCTAGTTTGTTTATGTAATAGTTAGGTTTCGGGGACGAAACCTCTTTAAGGAGGGGAGACTTGTAACATCCTAAAATTTTAATGTTGAATAAAGAAAGTTATGTTTAGTGATTTCGCGTTATTGATTAATTAATATCGAGTAAGGAGCGGATCATGGACTTAGATTAATCGAGATGGGTTAAATGAGAATGGGCCTTAGGTCCATGGGCTTTAAGGGATATAAATATCCCCTAAACCCTAAAACATCACTCATTTCATCTTATTCTCTAACACTCCAAAACACACCCACACCACACACACCGCCGGCGGCCGAGGGAGAGGAACGAGCGTGATCCGAGAGAGAGTGAGCGATTAGTTGTGATTAAACAAGTTAAACGAGATCCAAACAAGCACAAAAAGGTATGATTCTTGATCTTTGAAGTTTAAAGATCCAAGCTTTATAGTGTTTATACGACCGAAAACGGTTGGGGAGCGTAGTGGGTGATGTCGAACCATAACAAGGGTGTTAAAATCGCCAAAAATGCTTGATAGAAACCAAACAGCGGCTGAACTGGGCAACTTCGCCGCGAACTGGGCAACTTCGCCTTCAAAGCGATAACTTCGCCTGAGGCCAAGTTCGCCTAATTGATAACTTCGCTTACGGCCAAGTTCGCCTAACTGGTAACTTCGCCTGAGGCCAAGTTCGCCTAATTGATAACTTCGCTTACGGCCAAGTTCGCCTAACTGGTAACTTCGCCTGAGGCCAAGTTCGCCTAATTGATAACTTCGCTTACGGCCAAGTTCGCCTAACTGGTAACTTCGCCTGAGGCCAAGTTCGCCTAATTGATAACTTCGCTTACGGCCAAGTTCGCCTAACTGATAACTTCGCCTAAAGTCAAGTTCGATTAGGAAATAAATTAAAAACCTAATGAAAAATGTGTTAAGACAGTTAATGGAAATAAAATTTTTCCAAGCTGACCTGGCAGCTCGACCCCAGCCAGGGGCTCTGCCCCTTGGACCCTGCTAGGGGCTGCCGCCCCTAGACCCCGCTACCAGGGGCGCTGCCCCCGGACCCCCGTTCGTTGTGGGTCATATAAAGATAGAAATGCAATATGAGAAGTGATAGTATTGATACGTATACTTATTATACAGTCAGCCGTGCACAACTGAAGAAAGGGATTACGATTAACGGTGAACGTAACCGTGTTCAGGTGAGTTTCTAGCCCCATTCCTTGTTATGTTTTCGGGGCTGTGTGCATACTCGATGTGTTGTTAATAAATTTATCCTAAGTGATAAGTGTATGCCATATGTGATATATGTGATATGTATGAATGATTGCTTGATGGTACGTGAACGATCTTCGGATATTGCACGTACTGTCAGGTTGTAACGCTATGTATAAGGTAAGTATGATATGTATGCTTATGTGTATGAACGTAATAAAGTTAATAAAAGAAGGAAAAGATGGTTGTATGGTTGTATGGTTACGAAAAGGGTACCGAGCCCTAATAATACTCGAGGTATGATGTATGGTTGTATGGTAACGAAGAGGGAATCGAACCCTACTAATATTCGAGAACTAGGGACCAGACCCTTATAATATCTGTGATGTTAGGGACCAGACCCTTATAATATCTGTGATGTTAGGGACCAGACCCTTATAATATCTGTGATGTTAGGGACCAGACCCTTATAATATCTATGATGTTAGGGACCAGACCCTTATAATATCTGTGAGGTTATAGGGCGAAAGGCTCTTTAAAACGTATGATTATGTATGTAAAGAAAGTACGAAGGTAAGAATGAAAGTATATGCACTTAGGTGTGTACGAAAGAAAGTTAAGAGGTTAAGTATGAAATGTAAGAATGTATTGTATGATTATGTGATTAACTAGAACTCACTCAGCGTAGCTGACTTTTAGTATGCACGCAGCTGAGTAGGATGAGGCAGCTCGCTTGAGGAGACACGTGGCACTGAATAAGAGGCTGGCATCGAAAGACTCAAGACGTTTAAGTTTAATGTTTCGTTTATTTTGAAAGACAAAATGATGTTTTAAGACAAGACGTGTTTTGTTATGAAATGTTTTATGAAAGTTTTTAAATTCCGCGAATGTTTTAATTAACTCTGATATTTAGAACTGCGTTTATGAGTAAATCCAACAAGAAAGTAGGGTTACCGGTGACGGGGCCTTACACTCTTCAACAAGCAAGATGCAAAACCCAGATTAATACGATGGATTCTGTTACTTCAAGAGTTCGACATTGAAGTTCAGGATAAGCGAGGAGCAGAAATGTAGCTACAAATCATCTTTCCCGTTTAGAATGCCCAGCTTCAAAAGAATAACATAAGGAAGATTTCAACGATAACTTCCCCATGAAGTTCTTATGCATATCCAAGCAATCATGAAAGAAGAAGATGAGAGTCCCTGGTTTGCTGACTTTGCAAACTACCTAGCATGTGGAATCATTAGAAAAAGACTAACTCATCAGCAGTGGAAGAAATTCTTCTCTTAACTTAAGGTCTACTTCTGGGAAGATCCTTACCTATTTAAGACAGGAGCTGATAAGGTCATTCATAGGTGTGTGTCAAGAAAGGAAGCCATAGATATTCTCAAACATTGCCATGAAGGACCAACAGGTGGACACCACAGCACAGCACTACAGTTAGCAAAGTGTTTGATGCAGGATTCTTTTGGCCCTCCATATACAAAGATGCACAAGATTTGATCCAAGCATGCGATGCTTGTCAAAGAAACAAGAACATCTCATACAAGAATGAGATGGCTCAAAAAGGCATTCAAATTTGTGAAGTCTTTGATGTACGAGAAATAGATTTTATTGGGCCATTTCCAAACTCTTTCGGAAAGAAATGCATCCTAGTAGCAGTCAATTATGTTTCTAAGCGTGTAGAAGCACAAGCTCTTCGCATCAACGATGCTCGGGTTGTTATCAAATTTCTGAAAAAGTTGTTTTCAAGATTTGGCACCCCAAAAGCCCTAATCAGTGATAGAGGTACCCATTTTTGCAATGCCCATTTGGATAAAGTCCTAGCAAGATTGGAGTTCATCACCGTTTGGCAACACCATATCTCCCACAAACCAGTGGGTAGGTAGAAGTAAAACCGAGGGATCAAGAGAATCCTCGAAAGGACTATTGGACTAAACTGCAAAATTTGGGCAGAAAAGTTAAATGATGCTTTATCGGCTTTTTGAATTGTGTATAAGACCACCATAGGGACAACACCATTAAAACTTGTCTACGGAAAAGACTGGCATCTACCATTTGATTTAAAACACAAAGCTTATTGGGCTCTTCGTGCAGTGAATCTCGATACAATTTTCGCCGGTAAAAATCGGATCGATCAGATTCATGAGCTGGAGGACTTAAGAACCTTAGCTTAAGAAAAATCTTGGTCTTACAAAGAAAAGACTAAATCTTTGCATGATGCCAATCTAAAAGGAAACAAACAATTTTGAGTACGCAATCGTGTACTATTATATAACACACGTTTACGTCTTTTCCCAGGAAAATTAAAGTCTCGTTAGATGGGGCCATACAGAGTCGAAAAGGTTTTCGACTATGGACCAGTTGAAATTTCAAATTCCGATGGATACACGCTCAAAGTAAATGGTCATCGGCACATCGATGGACCTTTTGAAGTAGTGCCAGAGGTAACCATCCTCCACTGCAAAAGCTCAACAAGCAAGGAAATAGGGTCTTGCCAAGACCCTATCTAAACTAGTAATTGTATATATTAGGATAAACTTAACTTAATATATATATATATAATGTCTGATTAACACGAGGCCATGCTTCAGTTAGCACGGGGCCGTGGCTGTGATTTGCGGGCCAGGATCGTCGCTGCACAAATCTGAGTTCAGTCTGAATAATAACATAAACTGCATACATAAACAGAGCTGTGCCACACCAAGAATAGGGGCGTATCCGGGCTATCTGTTTGGCTATAATTGCACCCTTGTAATAACATTCCTTGCACCAAAACAAAAACAATTCTAGTCACAATCGACTTAAAATGCCTTCCGAAAATAGCAACGAAACTCTCGTCCCTCGTCAACCAAGAACTGAAACTCGAGCTCCAACCAAAATCGAGTTACTAATCAAACTTCAAGAACTCGCCCATGTACTCACATAAATGAACCTTCTTGCCGAACAACGTCTCCTACAAGTAACCGAATCGGTGGAGAATGTCAAGATGGAGTTAAGGGAAATCAATGAACAAATCCACTTCCAAGTTCTCCACTCGACCTACTTCCCTCCAACGGATCCATTAGATGGAGGACATCCGTTCGGTGGTTTCTAGAGTAGTTTGGTTGTTGTTGTATTGTTCTTGTGTTCATGTCATCAAGTGCAATAGGCGTAAGTTTTAGGAATACCGAGCTTATATCGATTGTTATTGTTTTCTTAGGATTATCAAGCTTATCTCTATCCTTTTTTAGGAACCTTTTTTAATTATGAAAAGTAATTTTAGGACTGAATCTATATTTATTTTAATTCTTAAAGATCTTCCGAAAATTTCTGCTCTCGCGTTGTGATAAAATTAATAAATAAAGTTCTTCAGACTGTCCGGCATGGGGTCGTGATTCATGACACACGGGGCCGTAGTAACCTTGGAATCTTTAGCTTGATACGCACTGACGCCGTACAATTCTCTGAAGCAGAAACATTTATTCCCTCACAAGCACATGGTCGTATCTGTCTAAACAAGGGCAGTGTCTCACACTCTGATCATCTATATGCTGCTAATCCATTTCCTTATTCCATTCGCACCACCAAAGCACTTCCAAATGGCTACCAGAAGAAAGTAGTGGCGTTCTGTGAGGATATTCAATCATGAGAATGGTTTGGTTTCACTCGAGCAAGAAATCGGAAGACTTCAAGAAGTCGTTAGATCGCAAGTCGAGAGCAACCTACAATCGGAAGCACACTTGGTAGAGCTCACCAACAATGTTTAACTACTAAGATTTGAGAGTTTCTACGCTGCCGAAAATCGCAAGAAAGAAATCAATTTCAAACTCGACTGCCTTGAATTCAATTCAATTAAACGAACTTTTTGAAGCCAAGAAGGCTCCACTTCACATTCAGGACCTGTTCAGAAGTGGTGGTTTTTAGGTAGAAGTTCTAGGTAGCTAGATGATAAAATCCTTGTTTTGCTCCCTTAGCCTCGTTTTCGGCTAGTATACTTGTGGGTTTTTCAAAATTTTTACTAAATATCCACGTGTTTAATCTTTGTTTAAATGAAAACCTAGTATTATTATGTGTTTTGACATCTCTATAATCATTTGTACTGGTCCTGGTCGTTACAATAGGATTCGGTTTTAAAAAAACGTTTTAAAATTTAAAAAAACTCAGTCTGCACACTGCAGCACGGAGGCGTGTTTCTCGAAACAAGGGGACGTGCCGGAAGTTATAGTGCAGATTCCTTGTTTTTATCAATACCATTTTTCATCTTTTCATAAACATCGAACCACTCTGTCCCTCTTTCTAAAACCAGCGAGCAAACCCTAATTTCATCAATCCCACTTCAATCCTTCGATTCTGTTCAAAAGGTATGTTAGTTTCTTGTTCTTTCATTAATCTAGGGCCCGATTTGACTATCTCAAGTCAAAATTAGGTTAGAACCAAACACGTGATCCGTATCTATAATCCATGTTTGGATGAATCGGGTCAAAAACCTCATTATTTACCACCTAATTTTTGTAATCTTGGGTTTTGTTTTGATATTAAAGATTGATTTGATTATTTGACCTATTAAACCATGGATTTGATGGGTTTTGAATGAATATCACTTGGGTACGGATTTCCAACATCAAATACCTTACAATCCGGAACCGAGGTGATAGTTTCATAGAACTGGGTTGACACGCAAGTTCGATCCTCGAATTGTGGCAGACCAAACCAAAAACACGGGTTGTGCTTCATCAAAACACGCCCCAATGGTCAATTGCAAGTCAACTTGGGTCAAAACCAGCCAAGGCAAAGCAGCACGAGGCCGTGTCTCTCCAGACAAGGAGGAGTGCCCTCTTCACTATTCCATATTTTAATTTTATTTTAGTGCTCGTTTCACTAATTTTGTTTCATTCCTAGGATGGCTGATATTGAGGATGATCTCCATGCATTTCTTGTCTTTCCCGAGGAAGCTCGACGTGATCAAGATAGACTTGGATATATGGTCAAACGAAGGCTGACACCTAACTTCTATGCATGCACCGACACGTTAAGAGAAGTCAACCAGTTAGAACGTTATAACAATCTTGTGACAGGTCCATAGGCCCAGGTGTCCATTTGTAACTCAACTAAATAAAAAGTTTCTCGATTAATTCTTAATGAAAACCAAGGATTTGTATATGTAGGATTCGGAAAGTGTTCAGTTTAGGATCGGGGATGTGTGGTATCAAACCTCGGTTACTCAGCTTGGGATTAACATGGAAATTATACTTCCAAGGAAACCGATACTGCAATGTGGTATGTGGCCGGAACAACATTCTCTGACGAAGATGATCAAGAATCAGCAGCACCCGGTAACACTAGAATTCAAGCTTGGGAACAACTGATTTATGGGCATGAGGAATACCAGCCGAGTAGCTCCAAAAACACAGCTCTGGGCGACTCACTCATTCAATACATTCATCGCTTATTGAGCAACAATGTTACTTAATGTGACCAAAGCGAAGGGGTCGTGGGCTTGAAGTATTTGTGGGCCTTATATTGCATTAAAAATAACGTTCCATGCAATATCACTTATTTGTTTTGCAATTTGTTCAAAATAAATGCCAATGGAAAAAAGGCCATAACCCCAATTTTTGGAGGTCATTGGATTTATAAACTATGCATGACTTATGATGTAGATTTGGAAGGAACTCGAAGCCCGAAATCACTACCTCTCGATCTTGGTCTTTGTATGAGTATGGGTATGGTTCAGCATATTTCGAGGGATCCACCACAGTGGAGATTTCAGGATGCCTACAACCAGATTTGGTATCCTGAAGATCTAGCTGAGATGACCATACATAATGTACCCGAGAGGAGACTAGAATCGCCACCTCAACAGGCCCACCGCCGTACCTATTCAAAGCTAGGCGTCACGTCATCATCAGCCGGCAAATCTAGCTTGTCACATCCCAACCCGTATTCATTTGAGGGGATGTATGACATGATTGATAGTTACCAAACCCACGCCACCACCTCTATTGACTGATTGACCAGTTAGATTGACGCATCTATCATACAGCGTGCCACTGAGTACGCAAACATGAGGCGGAATATTCAGCATTTGGGTGGGCGTATAGACCGTCAGTAAGGACCTTTTGACCCAGCTCCCCTGGGTAACTGATGGGTGGCGGTTTTAAAATATTTGGCTTATGGGAATATGGGCGGGTGGTAGTACTTTATGACATTATGTTTATTATGGTTGTTTGTTTTAGACACTTTTATTTCCTACGTTGTTTGTGACTTGATGGTTTCATGGCCGGTTTATCCGAGCCATTTTGGTGGACTTATTTAGGCCCATTGAGGCCGGATGTGGACGATTCCACATCCAATTTTCAGTATTATAATATTTTGTTTATTGTTGGTTGTGTGCAATTTTATATTTAGGAAGCACTACAGGAAAACAGACGAAAAACAGGGGACACTCTGTCAAAATTTTGATTTCCTTTTAACTTACCCTCCATGCCTCATTTTTAATATTTATGAATTCATCACATTGAGGACAATGTGAGATTCAAGTGTGGGGAGGGGAATTACTTGTCCATTGTCTTGTCCAACTAATTTGGTAATAATCTCTAAATTCTAAAAACCTTTTGAGCAAGCAAAACCATTAGCTACTTATAATTTTTGACAAAAACCAAAGGTAAAGTCCAAGGCAATTTTTTTTGCAAAATAACCAACTAAAAATCAACCATACTAAAATGTGAAAAAGTGAAAAGAAGTTTTGTAATACTGAGAAGAACTTTATGTAAAATGTGGCGTTTATACCCAGTCCCTTTGTTATCGTGAGACAAGCCTCATGCCATATACATATTTTTACGGAGTATTGAGTGAGTCATATGTTTCCTGTGACTTAGAACTTGTCTTGAGTAACCTTTTCAAGACCACACGAAATGTTGCATAAAAATGAAGGTAATATATATACCTAAACAAAAAAAAAACACAACCCAAAACCTATTCCTATCAACAAAACACCACACAAAATCAAAACCAAAACCGTATCCGACCACTTTATCCCTCATACCGGTAAAATACAACACTGGTCTTTTACCGGCAGACCCTAAAGAACTGGAATACAATCTTTTGATTTCAATTTCCTTTGCTTCATACATTTCGCAAACCTTGTTTGCCCCATAACTTAGTAAGAGAATTTTTCTCTTTAGCAATGAGGTGAGGAAAAAGTGGCGCCTAGACGAACAAAGGCCACCGTTTTGCGGAATTTCAAAAATTGCAATGAAGAGAAGAGAAAATAGATATGAGTGATGAATGGGATGCGGAAACTGGTCCCACGAAGGAAGATGTAGGAAAAGTCAAACCCAATCTTTATGAATATACCGAAATAATGAGGGTGATGGCTATTAGGCTCGAAGCCCAATGGTCCATTAGAGTTGGAAGTTATGTTCAAAATATGATTGAGGAAGATCTTATCCACATCTTAGATAAAACCGGTCTTGACAATCTAACCTTAAAAGAGTCACTAGGTATGTAAAAAACAAAAGTTAGAAGAAATCACCACACCAATTGGGTGATAGAAAAGGAGCAATATTATTGAAGACACTTTGAAGCTCCCAAAGGCCGTTAGAAGTTGTAGTTACCCATTTTAACCTTCGACCTTGAACCACCACTAGAACACCAAATCCCTACTCTCACAAACCAAACACCAACCCTTATTACCTTCTAATTTATGCAACCCTTCATAAAGGTGGAGAATTGAAATCTCTACAAACATATTTATCATATGTTGCGTTTTGGCTAAGAGTGTTCATATACATACAAACATGACTTGTTGATAAGATATAAAGTCGAGTGTGTGTGAACATTGTGAGAACGTGACGTTTTGCATTAACAGAAGCTCCTAAAAACAAGTCATCTTTTTATATATCACTACATATATTCTCATGATTTAAAGTTGTTGTTTTGTTCCCATTTTTTTCGAAACTCTTTGGGGATGTTTTAGCTTTGGCCCTACTTGCTATTTTAGATATTCTTTCTATGGTTAGCTTTCTTGAGGACGAGCAAGGTTCAATTGTGGGGATGTTTTATGTATATAAAAATATACATGTTTCAAGCATTAAATAAACTCCAAAATATCATCATTTATTATATTATGTCGTTCAAATAGCTACTTATGATGTTAATTTCTATTTTCAGGTATATTCCAGCCTCAAACGAAGAAACAAGTGGATAAACGAAGAAAAATGAAGAAAATTAAAGAAATTGTGTTTAATCAGCCTTACACCCCCCCCCCCCATGTTGCAAACAGCACACCCCCATGTTCACCTCTACATGAAAAGACAAAAATTTGATTAGAAAAAGCAAAATCTAATGAAGCAAAAGACGGGGCAATGACTCAGGTTGCACACCCATGTGGTCACCTTTCATAAAAAGACAAAAAAAAACTTGTATATCTGACACTCCAAACACAGGGTCGTGTCTCAACTAGCACGCCCCCGTGGTGAGTCATCATGTACGATCTGATAAAACATTAATTGCACCTAGACATATGGTAACAGGGGCGTGCCTCACTAGACACGGGGACGTGCCAGCTCTCCAAATAGCCTATAAATAGAAGTGCATGTCTCATTGTTTCAAGGGTGCTTGGAGAGAGTTAGGACGAGTTTCGAGTTTCTCACTTAAAAACGCACACTTTACACTTGAATTGAAGATCCATTGGAGACTTTGAAGGCTTGGAGGCATCTATCATCATCATCATCATCCATCACCATTGACGAAGGAAGATATCATCATCATATTGGTTAGATTGTTCTAGTTTAATCATGTATTTGTTATCTTCATCTTCTTTGATGTTCATTGTCATGTTCAACATGAGCTAAACCTCCATTTACCATCTAAATCTATGAAGAAACTTAACTTTATTTAATGATCATATTGAATGTGTGATTTAGTTTTTGTGAAGTATATGGTTATTTTGAAGTTATCCTTTAATGAGATATGTTTTGTCACCATAATTCAATAATTCAAGATTGATTATTAACACTCATTCATGATTCACTCATGTTCTTGGAAACTAGAAATCGTAAAAGAATATCTTGATATTTTATTCAAAGCATATTTCCTTGTGTTGTACTTTAAAAAGATGAGATACAAGCTATGACCAATTTCTCTAGTTTTGGTAATTCTGAAATAAAATTGTAAACACTAGAGAAATCATATGTTAAAGGAATGTGTAATTATAATCTACTTAAATCAACCAAAGGGAAGTTGGTGTGACTAAACTATAACCACCCGAAGTTGTTAAAATTGTTATTTGAGAAATCGAAGTCAATCCTAATCTTTATATTTCAATAAAACTACTTGCTTACTTAAATTGACATTTCCGTGGTAGACATGAAGTTATGCATTCTATTTTCTTTCATGTTATAGGGTAATTCACTTAGAAATGAGGGGTTATTCTATCTTATATTATTAAAGCAAGTTAAGCACATATTCGTCATATTGATCATCAAAGAAGAGTTATGTGGATTCTTGATTTAGATGGTAACCTTTATATATTTATTTTCTCGTCTAAAACTCATCGAATTGTTCACCTATTTTACTCCCATTTTAATTTACTTTAATTAGTTTAAAAACTACCTTTAATGATTAACACTTCCAGTTAATTTAAAACAAAGATTTATTATTATAAATCATTCGTGTCCATGGATCGATACTTGGTTCTTACCATTACTATTCTACATATATGATATGTACACTTGTCTATTTGTGTGTGGTTTAGTTTTAGTATAAATCATTTTTATTAATTTAAAACACGGTCTTGTGTGAATACAATTTTTATAATTTTATACACGTGCACACAACACACACCAGTGGATCTCGGGAATCGAGTATATTGCCTTATGAGCTTCATCTAGGTTTTGGCCTCGAAGATCTCCATGGCTTGGAATCCACATAAGACCAAATCTGATTTTCATATCATAAGTATTATCTTCCAAATCTCGGTGTAACACGAAGATTCGTTCCTTTTACATCACGTTAACATCCTTCGGAACTTCTAACCGCGCCTCAAGGAACTTACCCATGAAATCCCAAATGATAATTAATTTACACGACTAAATTGTTGTGATAAGAACAGGAGATTGTGTAAGCCTCTTCCTTAATTCTGCGAATTCATTCTCTTAAAACTTACCCCAGTTGAATACTATATTCTTTCGGGTCATACTAGTCAACAGCGCGGCTATCTTGGAGAAGTCTTGAATGAATCTTATATAGTAGTCTACCAACCCTAGGAAACTGTGTATTTATGTTAGGTTTTGAGGAGTCTTCCAATTTACTAGCGCCACAGTTTTAGTGGGTCCACTTTGTTTCCGTCCGGATTGATTATGTGTCCGAAAAATTGTACTTCACGTAACCAAAACACACACTTTGAAAACTTGGCATACAACTTTTCTTTTATCAGACAACCAATCAATTCCCAAAACCACATCAAACCCTCCTAAGGTCATAACATAAAGAGTAACAGTGAACTCATTTCCCTCTAGCTTTATCTTACATTTCTTAACCATTCTCATGATTTTAATGGAGGTATCACTAGCGGTCTCTACAATAAAAGTCTCAAGTATGCGACTACTTTCCATTCTTGGTATCTTACAAAACGATGAAGCTACAAAACTTGTATTTGCACCTGAATCAAACAACACAGAAACATAAGTTTCATTAACTAGAAAAGTACATGTCACAACTTCAGGCATCTTCTCGACCTGCTCCTTGTTAAGCATGTAAGCTCTAGTCTTAGCCCTTGGTTTCTCAGCATCTTTCTTCCCACCTCGACTATCATCAGCACTGGTGCATTCTCTTGCCATATGGACTAGTCTTACCACAATTATAGCAAACAGGTTCACTATAGCAATCACAGAAGTAGTGTCTTGTCTTTCGATACTTATGCCAAGTGTTGGCTCCCACTCTTCACTTACACTCACCACCGCACATCTTCCCACAAGTCTTGGACGATTCTTTCACCCATACTCTAGGCTTCTTATCCTTGGGGTTAGTCAACTGACTACCCGACCGTTTAGCATGGGTGGTCCATCTCTTATCTTTCTTCTCATCAACCTCAACATCTTCAATAGCAAAGTCGTCGTCCATAATCTCCGCCAACTCTACATAAGTCGATGGATTGTTTGGATTTGATAAAAGTCCTGAGTTTTGAGGGCAAACCCCTTACATAACACTTGATCCTTTTATTTTCATAGTCCACCATACTGGGCACCAACCTTGCCATACGGTTGAACTCGGTGGTTGAACTCCTTTTATTTTCTATTACCCTCCCTAAGGGACATATCTTCATTTCCACACGCTCAACTTCATCATCAGCACAAAACCTTTTCATAACCAGCTCTCATATTTTTCCAAGTCAATTCTTTCAAATTTTTCTCTAACTTCCTCTCCTCGACACTTTCCCACCAAAAGAGGGCTTCATCATCAAAGAGCTGAGTAGCAAACCCCACAGCTTGGTGAGGACGACACTGACTAATCTGATTACCTTGTTCATGGAAGTCACCCACTGGAGGGTAGCTACTGCGTCTCCTAGAACAGTTAGCTTATGTGGGTCGCAGCTCTTAAAGGTTCTGAAGTTGCACCCCGTTTTCCTTCTTTCTTCTTCTTATTAGTATTATCTTCCAAAGCCTTGATTGACCTAACAACAATTGATTCGATTCCTTCAGTTTAAGCGGTTTTCTCAGTCCACTCGATGGTCTTTGTGTTCTCACTACTATCTTTCTTAGTGCTCTCAGGATTACAACCCCATACTTTTCAGCTTGGTGGTTCTTAAGGGCATTGGCAAGCATCTTCGGCATTTCCGTATTGAACAAGTGTCATTTATTTGGTGATAGAAGCTCTAATAGATGTGTTTTTTTGGGGTTCTTCTTCAGCACTAGCTCTTAGAGTACTTTCGGCAGTCTTAACGCACAGTGATACAGAAGAGGTCTGAACCACACGTGGCCTTCCACGACGTCCAACACGACCTCCGTTCCCTTGATTGCATCCTCTAACACCAACATAAGAAACATAAACGACATCATTCTAGGAACCATTTAGTACAAGAATAGTAAGGTAAATAGTTAATAACAATGGCCAGTTGTGATTAACTAATCACGTTACTATTGGTGTCGTATACACTTCCATTTATAACTTCACTTGTGCTAGGTTCTACATCTTACACAGGTAATGAATCATACAAGAAATTTCACATAATTATATATATATTTACATATTCCTAACTCTAGCAATTAAGCTATCATTCTTACAATTCCTACCATTAGCAATTTAAGCTAACTCTTACGTTCTTAACGTGAACTTAATAATGTATTTTACCATTCTTGAGCTTGCTTGAGCGACACATAGCTTACTTGAACTGGTATCTTCCTTTCTTTTCTTCTCTTAGTCCCATTCTCTGTTCGAGTCTAAGCTTATAGGATGTTTATTCTCTCAAACTTATGCTCTGATACCAACTTGTAAGGTCCAGAACCCGAGCATCCTACCTTAGCGTTGTATTTACTCATAAACACGGTTTTAAAATAAGAGTTAATCAAAATCTTTCGCGGAATAGTAGAACTTCAACCAATCAATATTACAGATCTCTTAAAAAAACATTAAATAGGTCTTTTCAACTTCAAAAATAACAAAACATAACATATTCTCCATTCTTCCGATGCCAGCCTCTTATTCTTCATACCATGTGTGCTCCTCAAGCTAGTTATTTTAACTTATTTGCATGTATGAATACTAAAAGTCAGCTACGCTGAGTGAGTTGTAGTTTAAGCAAGTCACATGTTATTCTTACACATACATACATACATAAACGTTTGTATTCGAAGATACTATTCTTACATATAATTTGTACGTACATTCTTACTTCTTCCCAGTCTTACATTTATTCTTACATTCTTGCACAGATACTAGAATGGTCTGTCACCCTATTTCTTGCACAGATAACTCTAATTCTTGCACAGATGTTATATAGTCTGCCACTCTAATTCCTATGCAGATATTATAAGGGTCTGTCACCCTAATTTTTTCACAAATATTATAAAGGTTTGTCACCCTAACTCTTGCTCTATTCATTCTACAATTATTACGATCATATATGCAATACAACAATAAACACATACGGCATATTCTTACAATATACATTTATAAATGCAATATATATATATGTATATATTGTATTCGTGATATATGTCATAGATTAATAATTATTCACTTTACTTTTACACTCAATTTATATTATATCTACAACATGATTAAATTATTCAATTTTCTTTAAACTATATTTATATTATATCTATACACTTTTATAAAAATAAATATTTACATATTATACTACTATACATTGTTAGAATATATTTCACAATATACTTGGTGAAATTCAAAAATCAAAAACAAACCGTGTTTGTTAAATATTGAAAATAATATAATTTTAAATGTTATAATAAATAATACTTTTATAATGTAAAAAGAAGAAATTAGTCCAACATTTAACTCAGATTATGATTTTGATGAAGATTATATTTCAGATGAAAACTTTAATTTTAGTGGATATGAATTTACTAATTTTGAATACTATTATGATGATACTGACTGACAATACCCTTCACCGTAGTGGAAAAGAATAATTTTAATAAACTAAAAGAAACATAATACTCTTTGAAAACAGAAATATATATCAATCACTTTTAAATATAATAAAGTTTATCATATTTAGTTTATCGGGTTTTTTATCAAGAATTGCTTCTGTTTTTTGTGGAACTTAAATTTGATTGTTATAGGTTAAAAGTTGGTAAATAGACTGTTTGGTACAAATTAACTACATCTGGATCAAATTTGTTACAGGTAAAAAACGAGTAATCTGAATATTTTAAAAAAATTGAGAATGCAAATAAATTTATTGCCAAACTTGTTATGGAATCAAAGTTTTGACTTGAATGTTAAAACAAATGAAAGTTAGAATTTTATATTTTATATGTGATTGGGTTTAGAATTTACTTTTAAGGAAATTTTGGAAATAATCAAAAGATTCTGGATTTTGCACATTGAGTATTTTTCTCACTACTATTAAAATTTATAAAAAAAAATGACAAACACTTCTGACATACCACCTTTAGGTCAGCATTGACTTTTTTTGAATAGTGATTAGAATGTTATATATGAAGCATGTCGTACAAAGTTATGCTCAAGTGAAGCAAGACATTCACAAAATTGAACGGATTAACCTATTGTTATCAACTTTTTTGTCAATTAGCAAAGTTGAGAAGCCCCTCAAACTTATTAAAATCATTTTCATGGTGCTCAAAACTATTATTATATGAGAAGTATTCTCTAAAATTGGTTCATAACCAAATTTTTTTCAATTATACGTATATGATACTGAGAATAAATTTTTAATATATGAAGTGTTCTTGGGTATGTTTTTGCATGTGCATTATTTTTTGTATTAGTTTAAAAAATATCATTTCGTGATATAAATAAAATCAATTTATGTATAATGAAACAAGCATAGATGTAATGTGTTGTTTTATTTATAAGTTAATTATTTAGATGATCTCGTGTGTCACACAAGCTCTAAAGCTAGTATTATATATATTGATAAAAATCAGGTGTTGGTGTCATAAAAGTTATGCATAGTAGATATATAGGATTTATTTAAGGGATGTAAGAATATTATAGTGTGGTAAGTTGGCGTTGATAATTTCCAATATGTTTCTTTTTCGGGAGTTGTTCAAGTTCGAATCGCATCATACCATTTGTTTGATTCTTTTTTTAAAATACTTAGACCACCCGTAGTGGCAGCTTTGCCACCCACGTTATGGAGGAAAATGCGGGGGTACATGTCACACCCGGCCCTAAACGGCGGAAACAGCCGGGCGCGCGCGAGTGGAAATTGATAATCAAGCACGGGTCATTGCAAACATTCAAATAAATTTTCCATTGCGCATGAAATGTCTAGTACAAAATACATTACATTGTTTAGAATTACATATAAAAACATCCACATATGAAAAACGTTGAAGATTTCCGCGCCATATCCCCTTACACGGCGGGAACAACCACGCGTGTGGAAGGGATAGAACTAAAATCTTCCAAAAACCATTTTATAGATGTTCTGCGTGAAGTGCTCTATGTGTGACTCCTTGCGCTACTAGTTATCACCTGAAAGACACGTAAAAACATTTGAATCAGTATAAACTGAGTGAGTTCACAAGTTTTGGTGACTTGATAAATCGTATTGCATCATATCCTTGATAAAACCATATTGAAACATATTTCTGATAACATCATTAAAACATATGCTTGATAAAGCCGTCCCGCGGGTTACGCGCGGACATTTCTGAAAACCGTGCTCGTCCATGCAAAGTGGCGCTGCCACTACGAGCTAAAACAATACCGTCCCGCGGGTTACGCGCGGACGTTGTGCTCGAAAAACTAGGCGCTCGTCCATGCAAAGAGGTGCGACCCCTACGAGCGGGCTTTGCAGCCAGTAGTACTACCCCATGACCATACTAGGCACTCGTCTATGCAAAGAGGTGCGACCCCTACGAGCGGGTTGATCAAACACAGTAGTCCCTACCCTTAGAGTTCCATTGACGAAGTGATCACTTTCTAAATCTTGCGCACTCACATTGAAAACCAAGATAAACACCATAAACAGATAATCGTTTGCATTGCTTGTAAATATACCATGATAAAACATAATTTAAACACGTGTCCCTCGCCCCGAAAACAGTTTAAAAACAGTGAAAATGGGGGCTGTGAGACTCACCTGTGATTCTCGTTAAGTGATGGTTTAGAGAGAGATTAAACGAGATTCGGGTTTCCTGATGTTAGCCTCGAAATTGGAAGTCTAGCGATGGAACTGGAAACGGATGCTTGGGAGATGGTTAGTGCAGAATTACAGATTTAAGGGAGGAGTTTGAAGTGTGTTTGTGTGATATTTTTATTCAAGAATTGATATTTATAGGCAAATTCAAGGGAACACAATCCCTTGATTTAGGGGATTGAAATCTTATTTATATTGGGTGTAATGATGACAAGGTATGGGGTTTATTATTATTTATTTTAGGGATGGGGGTGATGGTCCCAGGGAGTGGTTATAAAGATTCTGATGGATTTGACAGTACATGCAGGACTGTGGTTGGTGAGAGTAGTTGCGGCTGACAGCTGACATTTCGTGTTACAGTATACTTTTCCTGGTACTGTTGTCAGTGTGCAGTCAAAAGGTAAAAATCTCTGAAACACGCAACTGGTTCTTTCTGGGCGGGGGTAATCCCCTTACATCTGAAGAATAGACTAAGTGTTTTGTGCGTGTAGCCTTGCACGTATAGCCTTCTGCGTGAAGGCCATTTCTTTGAACGTTGTGGGTCCGGCGACTCCAGTTGGTCTTCGCGCAAGCGTCCTTGTAACGAATCCTGCGCGTATCACTGCGCAGGCGCCCTTATAAGGAATCCGGCGAGTCCATCTGGCTCTGCTGGAACCAGCGTTCTCAGAGTTTATTAACAGGGTGAACTTTTGGATTTAAGCGAAAAGGTGGTTGGTTTCTGTGCAGACGTTCATGCGTAAAGGGTTTAGTTTTAAGGTGTCCCGCGGGGATTCTACCCGCAGGTGTCGCACATAACTCCTTTTTATTTGATGCGGGTAGTGCGTAACCTTCTCGTAGTCAGGGACGTTGAGTTTCATTTGTAGATTCTCCATGAGGTCTTGGTATTTCAACATAGTGATCAGTTATGTTGAAGTCAATTCCATCTTGGAGCTTCAAACAAACTAGCTCTCAATGTTCCCGCCATGCGGGGAGGTTAGTTCCCTTTCCGCACGCGCACGAATGATTTGATTATTGAAGAGGTATGCAACCCATTAGACAGAAACGACATAAAATTAAGTTGTCATGAAAACACAACAAAACCCTGTGCGCGTGGCGCATATAACATATGCCCCGCGCTGATCATAACATGCATCGCATCCGCGCATGGCGCATATAACATATGCCCCGCGCTGATCATAACATGCATCGCATCCGCGCATGGTGCATATAACATATGCCCCGCGCTGATCATAACATGCATCGCATCCGCGCATGGCGCATATAACATATGCCCCGCGCTGATCATAACATGGCGCGCATAATATTCACAATCACCTAATAATTAGGTTGATTACTTGGTTTATGGGATTGGGAAATTACCGGGTGTCACAGTACACCACCACCCCCCCCCCCTGCGTTATGTAATTTTCTTTTTCCCCGGCGTTTTCTACAAAACGCAAGAATGGGCACGCATATCAACAAATCTGACCGTTTTCTACATAGTTGGCTGTCTCCGCTGAAGGTGCCGGATGATTTGGTGAGTGGATTGGAGGTACAGATCTGAGAAGGAGTTACAGATCGGCTATTTTTATGATCGGTGGTGGTGGTGGGTGAGTTGTGGTGGTGGTGGTTTATGTTATGATCGGTGGTGGTGGATGAGTTATGGTGGTGGTGGTTGGGTGGGTGAGTTACAGGGAAGAAGGAAGAAGAAGATAAAGATGTACATAACTATTATTAATTCAATATTATTTATATCAAATATCTATTCTACCTACCATTTTACCAATACCATACTTATACTTATATCAAATATCCATTATAAATGTTATAAAAATATTGATTGTGAAGTAAAAAAAATAAAAAAAACAAAAAAAATTAATAATGACTAGGCGCCACGTGGCGCATAACCCCTGGTAGTGGAAAGTTATGACTACAGCCTGTTTTTGTACAAAACCATAACTCTGACTGGGCACCACGTGGCGCATACCCCTGGTAGTGGAGCTTTATGACTACACATGGTCTTATTGCTGTCATTTTCAGCATTTATTGAATTTCTTTTAGAATATTTTATTTGAATTCCTTTTGTATAAAATGTTTTTGAATATATTTATTTTACGAATTTATATTTTGAGTTTAATTTTCATATTGTAACGAACCTAACTAATACCAACGGAATTCACATCGACTAGTCGTTGCACGCCTGAATTTTTTATCAATTTTTGATTTTGCGATCTTATTTTTGGTTTTAGTGCCGGTACGTAATGAAACTGACTGATACCGACCAAATTCATATCATTTCGATCATAAGTTGTACGTGTACCGATTTTTAGACGTTTACATATTTATATTTTTCGTTTGGTATTAGTGACGTAATGAAGTTAGCCGATATCGACCAGCAACCGCAACACGGTGTGTATTACCTAGTTTTACTTTTACTGTCTTCGTATCGTTTGTTGTTTGTAATTTGATTTCTAAGATGATACTAAATGACTACATATATGTTTTCGAGGTCCACATTAATGAAATGAAAGATGAATAGAATTAGAGAAGAAATAGAATGGATAAAGGAATGAAATGAATCATTACAATTTTTTTGTCATGTTTAGTTAATTCATGAGAATGAAATATATTATTACTAGTTTGATATAAAAAATGTAAAAATAAAATAGAAATAATAAAAAAAACTTATATCTCAAAATATTTTTTTTACCAAAATAAAAAAATTTGCAACAGCGACGGTGGTGATAGCTCTGGCGATGAAAATGACGGTGGTGGTGGCGCCGGTGGTTGCGGTCAGGCGGCAGGGGCATTGGTTGTTTTGGTGATGGTGGCTGTGGTGGGGGTAGCGGTAGTCAAGCGTAGGTGGTGGCGGTGGTAGTATTGGTGGTCAGGGGTGATGGCGATGGTGGGGTGGCGGGAAAGGTGGTGCCGGAGACGGTGGTGGCGGTCAGGTGGTGGTGGTTAGGCAACGACAGTGGTAGTGGTGGTGGCGAAGACAATGGTTGTGGTGGTTACGGCGACGATGGTGGTTACGACGACAATGGCTGTGGGGATGGTGGCGGTCAAGTGTGGTGGTGGCGATGGTACTTGTGGTGCTTGTTGTCAAGTAGTGTTGTTAAGAAAGTATAATGAAAGAGGGAGGAATGAAAAATAGAAGGGGTGCAAATGAATGGTATTAATGGAAAGAGATTCTATGTGTCATAGGTGATTCAAATCCATTGAAAAAATTGATACTTGCGTCTTGTAAGTATTCCTTTATTTGGTTTTTTATAAAATTTGGCATTTCCAAAAAAAAGGTGATTCAAATCCATTGAGCAACCATACACCAGTTTTTTCATTTTCACGCTATGAATTATTTCATTCCCCGTGTTATTACTGTATACCAAATGTTATTTATATTTTCTTTCTTTCTTTAGTTAAATAACATTTTTTATATTTCTGTTGTTACTTTCTTATAAAAAAATAACGTGGATAAACAATGTCTTCCCAAATATACAAATTAGACTTAACATCTTCTCCCTGATCTATCCAACCATCCTATATAATATGCAAAATCCACTCTAAAAGTCATAAATATATAGGGGAAGTGACCTAATGTTTATTTAGTTTACAAGGTCTTGGGCCTTTCTTTAATATATTAAAGACGGCCCACGAATATTCCTACTATTTCTTTGGGTCAAACTTCAAACTATAAATACAATAAAATGAAAGAATGATTTCACTTTACCGTCATAAATGTAATTCAATAGTTAATATTTGTTTTAATTTATTTGGCTACCCAAAGTTTTTTATTTATTAGCTTTTTTATATTTGGTGTACCGTTTTATATTTGGGATTGCAATCGCTAAAAGTTGTTTTTTTTGGCGATGAAGAAGGAAAAGTCCCGTTTGAGCAATCGATTGGATATGCACATTTAAACGATAGTATATTTATTTAGTTGAAAAAAACTTGCTTAGGAATGTCAAACTAGAAGATGTTATGGTTAAGGGGGTGTTTGGGATTGCTTATTTTCATCAACTTATAACTTATAAACTTTTGGAAAAATAATAAGGTGTTTGGGAATGCTTATATTGTGAGAGAAAAAGTTTCATGTTACATTTTTGTAGCTTATTAACTTAATGAAAAGTTATAATGAGGCAAAATAAGGAATCCAAAACACCCCTAAATTTCAAAAAATGAAAACCCGTGGATAACAATTTTAGAGTGTTGTATTTTAGTTATGATTTTTTAGTTACGTTTCACGTACTTGCTTTTTGTTATACGATTTTGTTTTATTATCTTTTTTTATATGACTAACCCGATTCAACTGGACTAGAATGGTTGAACCGAACCGCAAAAAAATTTATATGTTGATTTGATTTGACCTGACCCGAACAACCGAACGATCCGAAATTTATTTCATACTGATAGTTAGCCAACCCAAAAATTCCGACGCTTGTGAGAAAATTTTCTGTATTTATCTTTGATTCTATAACGATGTGTTAGAATTTTGTGAACTTATATCTAGATTTTTATTTAAAATATAAATAAGTGCTTTTCCTTGTCAATCATTGGCACACATGACGTTTCCTAGTCGTTTCTCACACTTTTAGGATGTTATATCTTTTTAGAATAGACTCTTGTAATAACAAAATCACAATTTTAATTACAACCTAATTACAAAAATTTACAACTAAATATCATGTATGGTAGATAAATTACAACATTTTTATTTAGATTGCTAATCGTGTTAATTGAGAAGGGATTACAATAAAGTGGCAGTCAAACGGGTAACAAGTTGCGTCGCAACCCCCTTTTAAATAGCAAAGTCAATCCTATTTAAAACGAAGCTTTAGGACCTAGGAACTGAAAATGTTCCATGTACGACACGCTGAACCCTACTCAAAAAATTCACAGCCTCTGGGACCATAAAACCAAATGTATCAAAAGCAAATGGGAGAAAGACATGTTGATTATCTAAACAAGTTTTCTCGTGTTTAACAATTTTGCCCGATTCAGCCTTCAACGCAGCCTGACCCACAACAAACCCACGGTCCCTGAGCCCAACAAGAGGAGACACTCATGTAAGATCCACACAAGCATGTTTTCCCCCTGCTCACCCGAACACAAGAATATCAGCTGGTCGTAAAGTAGACCTCCCTTCAAGAGGATCTGTGAGAAAGTTAGCAGGGGCTTCCTTTTTAACAAAAATTCATGTCTATTTAAGAACATCACAGAGAACATCCCTAACCAAATCATGTCTGTATTTAAAGCCAGACAATTCGTTGCAATGCACCGTATGGTCTCCAAAAGAATCCAAACAGACCTTGCGACAAATTGGGCAAGGCTCATCAGGCGGGAACATATGGATCATTAACCTGTACTTAAGGATAGCCCGATATTCCAAACCCGACATATGTTGGCACAATCCTTCAATTGGGATGGCCGTTAGAAAATCCTGAGCCCGAAGGTATTCAAACACCGCCTTTTGGTGAGGGGATAGATCAAACTTCACTTCTAAACTCTGGGCGATTCCACTAAATAAGACACTCGCCACAACATGTTGGGCATTAGGGGGGCGGTGTCTTTATTAGAGAACCCGCTAAGATCAAAATCTGGAAGTGAAGTACGTAAACGATCCATCGCACACCCATAATTAGAGTCCAACCCATAAATATCACAACCCTGAAGAATGGATTTAGATTTTTCGTCGTAATTAATACTAATACGTATTAAATGTTATCATTTATTTTTTTAGCATTATTTTATTGTTTAAGATTTTAGAAGTAAATAATATCATTTATGTTTTTTTTATATTTTAAAGAAGTATAAATTAAAAATATTGTAAAGACCTGCAAACATTATAATACAAACCGTATTTTATTTTGAAATAATTATTTATATTCCAACTTTTATTGTTTGAACTAAATTAATAAAATCGTGGTATTTTTTTCTTTTGATCATGAGTTTTTTTTTTCTTTAATGATTGTAATTGTATTTCAATTTCTTTTATAAAAAACTAGTTTGAGACATGTGTTTACTGGTTAATTAATGAAAAAAATAACTGACAATTGTTGTGAAGTAGTGTTTAACACAATTAAAAATAAACAATGCACTGGTAAGTTTTCATTTTTATAATTTCCGCTTCATGAATGATAAAATGAAAAATATGTTAGTGGGAATCGAACTCACTATCTTGCTTTTTAAATGTTTGTGGCTTATCGACTCAACTATGATGAATTAATGTTAACCTTCTTTTTTCTTAGGGAAAAGTGAATACGGTGCTGTCACACACTTAACCTTAAACGAAAAACCTTCCAAAACTATGTCTTTTTGATTAAAAGTTATCAAAATTAATTGGAAATCTCAATATCTTTTACTTATTTAGGGGAATTATGTATGGCTTTTCAAAGTTGAGCAATAAAAACATAGCCTTGGCTACTTTCATTAAAATTGATAAAAAAAATGAAATTGAAAAAGAATAGAAGCAACAAAAATAAAAAAAAACAAACGCTATATGATTGGATATTGCTTGCAGCCGCAAAATTAGAATTCTTAAATCACAAAAATATTCATACTTAATAATTGTATTAGATATTACGGTTTCAATTGAAATATAACACTTTTGGGTTTGGTTTTTAATTGTTTTCATCTCCAATTAAATAACGTAATTAAATTAATTTTAGATATTAATTGCTTTTTATTTTTCTAATTAATCCGAAAAAATACAGAAGGGATAAGTGCATTTCAAATTCATTTTGGTAACTTTTAATCAAGAAGACATAGTTTTGTAAGGTTTTCTGTCTAAGGTTAGGTGTGTGACAGCACCGTATTCACTTTCTCCTTTTTCTTAACTGTTATATATTCACAACCTTTTATTTTAATTTATTTTAAAATACAAATACAAATTATTCTTACTAATCTATGTATTTTAGGAAATTATTTATCTTACAATACTATTAAAACAATAAAATGCTACACATGGCATTCAACTAGGGTGTCCACTTCACTTATACATCCATGTCATCATGTTTCATTTTAAATCTTTTTCACATATTCACAATTTATTTTATTCAACATAAAATATCTCATTCTCATTATATAAACCTTAAGATTGTAAACCTTAATAATCATTTTAATTTAACTTCTATCTCTTTCTTGCATATTACCTTATCTACCACCTATGTCGTTCGCATATTACTTTTTTCCGGTATGTTATTTTTTATACTCTAATGGTCGTGTCTCATATTATTCATTATTTTCATTGGAAATTTATTTTCTTTGCCGGTTTTTGTTTGTATTGATTTTAATTATTATATTGTTTTCATATAATCTCTTTAGGTTCTATATCAAAATCCAAGATGTTATCGCATACAGTGAGTGGTTTATTTAGCTTGTGATTCAATTGTTATCGGATTTATTATGTTAATTATTCCGGTTATATCAATTGGAAGTTCAATTATTACGGTTATTGTTAATTATACCGGTTGCATCCATCGGTAATTCATTTTTCCCGGTTATTGATAATTATTCTGGTTATACACTATGACATCAATAGTAGATTTGTTCACATAATTCAAATCTACCAGAATTGGTAATTCCATTATTATGCGATATTAATTGTTATCGGTTTTAATGGTAATTATTCTAGTTACTAACCAAAATATAATTTTTGATTTTACCAATCATTTTTTCCGGTTACTAATCAATTGTTATACGTTGATATCATTTTCATGGTATGACATGTCACACCCCAACCAAAGGCGGAACATGCCGGGGCGTAACGTATTGATTGGAAAGTTGCTCAGAAGACACCAATTAAAGCGACAATAATTATTTAATTTCATTAACATTAAACAAGTACACAAATTCAATAATAAGAAACAATTACATCATGCTTTTGTATGTTAAATAATATCCTAAGGTAAAACTAAATTATTCAATCTTGAACAACGTAAATTACTTGTATCTGTGGCATGTATAAAAATAGAGTTTGACAACACGAATGTTGGTGAGAATACATAAGTTTTAGTTGAGATATATATAGATAAAAACCACAATTCATATGTTAATGTTGAGCATTACAATTCATATGTTAATGTTGAGCATTACAATTCCTATGAAAATGTAAACAACTAAATAGATGTGAACCCGTTCTAATTGATACAAAAATCAATGTACTTGAGTAAATGTATGAACATACTAGATGAGAATAGATGAGGATGAAATACCAACCACCAAACATAAAATAAACACTTAAACACATAGAGCCTCGCATTGATATTGCAATCATCACACATAAACATATAATGAATTGTGTTTGAAATAGATGTAGAAATAAAATAATTAAAAAATTGAATAAGGTATACATGATACCCCCCCCCCCCCCAATATAAAAGATGGAAAAAGGGGTATGTAAACTCACCTTAGAGATATGATAGATGATAACGGGGGGACGAATAAAGTGAACAAGTTAGTTAGTTTCCGCGCCAAGTCCCGACGATATGTCCTAATTTTAAATTTAAAACTAAAATAAATACTCGGATGCTATAAATGAACAAGACTTGATAATAAGGGTTTATAACGGATTTGGGATTAAAAAAGCATTGAATATAATTTATATATATTTTATATAAGTCGAATTATACGTAACAATTAATTATTTTCACAAGTTATTTATTGATTTTTAACTATAAATTGCTAATATTTATTATATAAACAAAAAACTTATTTTGGTGATTGGCTCGTTTAGACGAATAAAACTATTCTTAGTTTAATTCTTTTTAAAATTTTGGTTTTAAATCTAGAAAATATAGATTTTAAAAATATATGTAAAACTTATATGTCTATAGTTACATGTATGGAAACATTAATCGAGATTTATTTTGAAGGTTTAATGAGGTTTGGTTCGTTAAACTAGTTTAACACTATTGGTTTTTTTATTATAATTATAGCTTAAAATAATATAATTTAACTAAAACAAAGAAAAGAAAAAAAACTGCCAAAACTGATGCTGCAGAGACTCGAACCCGGGCTTGTAAGGGCCTGGGTTGAACATACACCAATCTGACCAACTAGAATATTGAAATAAGTTTTCTTTAGATTAGATATAACTATATGCGCCAATAAGTTCCCAAATCAACATAAACCCTAATTAGACAACACCCAAAATGATGATCTTATACCCTCTATTTGTTGAAATTGACATAGGGGTTTTAACAAACATTCAAATCCAATCAAAACCCATATATTAATTACCTTGTAAGATGATGTATTGAGGGTGAACGGCAACCTTGGGTTTTCGGCTCGAAACACGAAATCAAACTCGATCTTAGATAGCTGGTATGTTGAAATTGATTTAGGGTTTTGACTCGGAATGATGATAGAATGGTGTGGTTCTGTTTAATTGAATAATTGACTAGTATTTATAGGGGTTTGGCGTCAATATATGTACGCGATTTGTTAAACATTGATTTGATTAACTATTAGCTGTTTAATTACATGATTTAGGTCGTGATTGATACGCGTTTGATCAATTAACAAGTATAAGAGTCGTAATCCGTGATTTTTGGCTTAATTGATGGAAAAAAAAATATGGAAGGGGATGGGGGTTTCTTGGCCGATGGGATAGGGGAGAGGGAAGAGGATGCTTTGAAGCAAATTTACATTTTGAGTCCCGGAGCTTTGGCTTGTTAATCGAGATAGGGTAAAATATAGTTAAGGGGTTAAAATTGCACATGCTAACAAGTTTTCATAACTCATTTAACTAATTAACGAATATTGAGTACGAGTAAAATAATGGTCAAAGATTCAATAAACAATAAATTTATTGTTTGATTTAACTAACAACAGTTTGAATAAACATGAAAAAAAATTTCATTAATAAATTTTAAACGGGTCGGGTTTTCAGGTTTGAAAAATAACGAATGCTACAGTATTCACAACTTTTTGGAAATGTTGTCCCGAAGTTAAAGAAAAACCATAACAGAAAGAAAGAAAGTTAGTGTCAAGAGAAAACTTTTTTTTTTTCATATTGAATAACACAGACTTTCGAGTGACCCGGATGACGCTACAAACGAAAAATATGATAAGAACACTTATATATAGGATGTACCAGCGGCGTATCCACCATGTTCTTCTTATCACATCGATATTTGTATCATTACTCAAAATCACCCTAGGTTCCGAGTTATGACACACAACCGTATTCACCATGAGTTCCATCCGAGGATTTCGATAATTATGTGTGCACTCATAATTATTTAGATCGTCGCGTGATGCACATGGTTCGTCTCGTTGTGCGGGTTTGGAAAACAAGGTAAAAGAAAACTTTTTTTTTATAATTAAATGGAATTGTCTGATCAAGAGTAACGAAACAAAATAAATGGAGAAGTTTGATGCCCAATAATAAATAGTAAACAACATTGCGAAAAAACGAAATTGTTAAGTTAATTTTTGAAAGTAATAACAACAAATGAAAATAAAATAAAATAATAATAAAAAATGAAGGAAATTTTGAAATTAGTCAAGTAGCTTACAAATTTGATGTAACAAAATAGTGGAAATGACAACAAGAATTAATGAATAACTATCCACATAAATAGGTTCACACAGCAAACACATCACATGGTTAAAGGAAAATAATAATAGATGAGACTTGAAATTAAGATCATAAAAGCGGATGGGAAAAAAAAGTACCGCGAGAATGTGGTGAGTTTGGAGGGTTTGGGTAGCCATGAATTAAACTATCGAAATAAAGTTTTGTACATGTGACTCCTATTAGATAACTATGTACAACACATGTTCGTAGTCCCAATTTCCAAAACAAAACGTTTGTAGGAAATCGGTAATAGGTTTTTCATGATACAAATACGGTACTATTAGATAACTATGCACAACACCATGCACATAGTCCAGATAAATAACCGGTCATAGACCACTTATATCATGATAATAAATTGTGTAACAATAAATAGTGCAATAAACGACATAATTATATGAATAAATGATAGATTGAATATCATTATAAATAACCATAATTCTCATTTATAACAAAATCGGAGATTTAATGAAGCCAATACATTAGTTTTAAAAGAAAATAACTAAATAAAATAAACATCTTTTGCGTAGCATGTCTTCATAAAGGGTTAGGCTTAAACTTGGGAACCGTTGATGTAACACACTTGTCCTTGAGTAGCTTGGTTACTTGAGGTTGGTTGGTTGATTGGGATATGGTTGACTTGAATTGGTTGAATGGGTTGGGCTTGAATTTCTTGGATGGGTTGGGCTTGGATTGGTTGAAGTTGATTTACTTGGGATTGGTAAGCTTGATATTGAGTGGTTTGGGTTGGGTAGGATTGAATTTGGTTCATGTGTGCGAGTCTTGGGCATGCATTGCGATAATGGCTAGGGTCTCCACAGTTGTAACAAGCTCTAATAGTTGAGGGTGATTGAGTAAATGGTTCAGCATAAGGTAAAGTTTAGGGTTGGGTAAGAGGTGAGGTAAATGGTTGCATCATGAGTTGGTTGCTTTCACGGCATGTGGTAAAGAGCTGACAAAATCGATCGCAATGGGTGCATTGACGACACTTGAGGTTAGGCGAATGGTGAAATTTACGCGCATCACATAATGGGTGGGGTCCTGTGTAGGGCTTCTTGGTGGGTTGGGCTTGAAATTAGGTCAAGACATAATTTTGGGAATTGGACTTTCTTTTATTGTTGCGGTAGTGGGGAGAGTTGTTGCTGTTGTGCTTGAAGGATTCAGGCTTAGAAGACTCGGGTTTGGAAGATTCGGGCTTGGGTTCTTTGGTGGGCTTATATGTGGGCTTCCTGGAACTCTTCCGCGTCAAATTCCCGGCCTTGACGTGGTTCTCGGTGAGGGTGCCGGCTAAGGGGATGGAATCATGGATGGAGGGTTTGAGGGTCACGACTTAGGACGAAATCTTGGATTTGCATAGGCAAACCCGAGATGTACTTGTCGATTGAACGTTCAAGGGGAGTGACCATGTGGGGGATGAGAAGGCTCAGTTCATGAAAACGATCGTTTAGATGGTGTCATTACCACTTTCTTGTTTCAAATTCCAAAACTCCTCTTCCAACTTCTGAAGCTCATGTTTCGGGAAAAAGCATGAGTTTCTTGAGGTCATCCCATGGCAAGGGCTTGGAAACCTCGGCTCCAAGCATGTGCTTATCACCATTCCACCAATTATAGGTATTCTTCCTGAGTACGCTCGAGGCGTAAGTTGTGACATTCGTCAATTTCGGGTCTTGTTTGTATTCGTTTTGTATTTGTTTATCGTGTAAACCGACCTGTTTTGTAAATTGAAACTTATGATATAATCAAAATGATGGATTTTATGTTACAATATTGTTTTACACTTGTTGGGTCTCGAAAACATCCTTTTCGGTCCTTAAAACGCCTAAAAAAACGCTTAAAAAGAACTTCAGTGGCCATAATTGTCATTTTTCAAAGTTTGAATATTTCTGGCCGTCCACCCCATAGCGTGGCGCGATGGGAGTGGCCAACCCCCATCACGTGGCACGATGACCATCAGGTCAGATGCATCTTTGTTTGTTGTTTCTTCTTTACACTCTATTATCTAATCCGATTTTTACACTCTAGATCACTTTCTTAATCCTCTAAATCACTTCCTATAAATACAAGACCTCCTCCTACATCCATACCTGCTCATAACTCATTTCCTCTCTCAAAAATCAAGTTCTTTCAAGGTTATTTTCTTTGTTCTTGAAGGTTTGACTTTCAAAAGTCAAACTGAGTAAATTCTTTCATTTTAATTAGCTTATATAGTCTTATTAATACTTAAATATGGTTATACAACATATATATAATATACACCCCTTGTTACCTTTGGTGGACACTTCCTCGGTCTCTGTCGGCGGAGTGTCGGGCCTCGTAAGGCAAGGCTTCATGGAGGACTTTTATGGTCCTTGATATATATTTAACTATCTAACTAGCTAACTTTATTATTGCCTACTAACCATGCTTAACTTCTACTTATTTTAGTTTGTATATCATATTTATGAAGTTCCATGGTTATGGGTTTGAAGAGACTAGCCTCCGTTTAACCGTAAATAGCTCTAAACCGTAAACCGAACTTTGTTTACTAGTTTTGTTAAATAATTGTTTAAACATGCTTATTGTTAGATTTAAGTTTCTAAAACAATTTTTATAAGTTCTATGGTTATGGGTTTGTAGAATCTTACCTCGGTCTTAAACCGAAACAAGATCCGAACCGAAAACCGAGCTTTTGTTTAAAGACTTTATTGTTAACTTTTTAGTTGTAAAACTTAAGTATCATCACTTATAAATTATTATACAAGTTCTTTGATATTTGGGCATGTGGCAACCATTCATGAACTTATTGTGAGATGGAAACCGAACTAAACCGATTTTCACTCGCTTAAGACACACAAGTGTGTTTCAAGCTATCAAGACTTGTATATTTCTTTAAAATAGTTTATAAACTGATTTTAAATATTTTTTCAAAGTACTTGGAATGTTGAATCCAACTTGATCTTATAACAAAGTTTGGACCGACAAAACCGAACACTCGCTTAACAGACGTTGTTAGTTCTAAAACAATAGAACTACATACTTGGTTAAGTCTTCTTAAATTTTATTGAGTTATCTCATAACATTTTTTATTTTGGAAAGTTGACTTTGGGTTTGATCAATTATCAAGACCCGAACCAACAACCCGAATACTCGTTAAAACCCGTTTTAGTATCTATACTATAAAGGGACTTGCACTCTTGCATTTTTACCCACCTTATTACTTAACATATGTTGAGTAAATATTAAGGCTAGATACTTTAACCCGGTTTCGAGCAAACTTATATTTTTAAAGGACTATTGTTATAATTTTCCTAAACAGTTATATTTTAAACCTTAAACTTTAATTGATTACATTTCTTACCATTTATTTTTATTTAAAGACTACCAAGGCAACTTTTCTAATGCAAGACTTCTTTTCTTTTAGGCTTTGTTCATTAAACTCGTCGTTCCGGTTAATCTCCAAATCATCAATCTTTCAAGTTTATTACTTGAACGTGAGTACTTTCATTCCCCGTTTTCCATCTTTCGTTTTGGGGGTGATAATGCATACTTATTCAAACTAAATGTTTTATTCTTGAGTCTTAAACCACAAACTTTATTGTATACTATACTTAAATAAATGCTCGATTTGGTGTTCTATGCTTACATGCTTGCATGCTAATGTGTTTACCGCTTTTGGTTGGTTGATTCATAAATCTGAAGCTATTTGGTATTCTCTTATAGCAAGGTGTCGTTAATGTATTCTTATTAACGATTTCAAATAAGTCCTAAACTATTTGGTATTCTCTCATAGAAATGCGTCGTTAATGTATTCTTATTAACGATTTCATTATCTAAATTGTTGCTATTATTTATTGTTTTGTATATAAGTTGTGGAATTTCCTACTATATACATATTGTTCAAAACTATGAAATTGCTCGCCAACCTTTGTGTTGACAAATTCCATTTTATGCAATGTTACATGTTTGAATCTAGGTTGACTCGAGAAGTTGGAGAAAATGTAATCAAGACCGTTAGGATATTAGAAAGATAATAAACAATATATTATTTTCTATGATTTGTTTTGGTTATCGTATGAACAATTGTTATGTGACTTTTATGATTTTGTGAATTTAAATGAGTTGATTAAATATTGTCACTATTAATAGTGTCTTGCGTATTTGGGCAATCGGTTGCATCCCGACATGTTCTGCCGCCTTTGGTCGGGGTGTGACATAAGTGGTTTTCTTGTCCTTAGGACATTCACAATGGAGGAACACGCTCTCCATTTCTTCGAACCATTGGAGGAGAATGGTAGCACCGTCGATACCGAAGTATTCGGGTGGGTTAGCACTCTTGAATTGCTTGATGGAGCAAGAAATTGGGTTCGGAGTTGTGGATGATGCAGAAGCATTCACAGTTTGCAATTGAGAGATGATTGATGGGATGGATTCCACGATGCCCTTAGCAATGCGGGATGATATGTTACGGCCAGAGTTGCCGTTGCGACTGTTACGGTTGATGAGGCGGGAACTCATACTTCAAGGGTAAAAGGTGTAAAATTTCATGAGGCTCGGGTAATTTTTGTATTTATATGAGTTTGCATTTAATGATACTTTATTAATATTTGAGGTTGTGATTGTGGTTGAGATTGAGAATTTCATTACTTACGAGACTTGATAACATTTTATCATCTTTAACATTTTGAGAATATATATATATATATATATATATAACAACATGACTTAAATTAAAATACATTGGTTCATTTGTTGGTTAGGGCTTCATGAACCACCATGGGTCCTTCCAACAAATGAAAAATATCGAACACCAAAGAAATAAAATAAATCAAAAATCGGATTTGAGGGGGATGTTGAGGTAGATGGTTGAAGTAGTTCGGGCTTCCACCCCATTATACATACTTCATTCATCCGTTCAACAAAACACAATACAGAAAAACCGAGTTTAGCCACGAACCACCGTGAATTCGGATATAAATTAAAGATGTGATCGTCACATAACCACGTTTGATACAATGAGGGTAGTAGATTCGGGTACGTTTGGTGTGATATGCTTTGGCTTAATAAGTTTCACACTCTTACCGAACACTCCAGGAAGGCAACCGGGTCTCACTGTTGATTGAGATTTATGCGCATTGCACTTCCTTAGGCTCGCAAGCCTTGGTGTCAAGGGTTCGGTAAACAAGTGTGTCCCTCTTACAGTTCACTACATATCCGTCCCACGAATCATCCTCAATGAGAGGGGAGTGAAATGTGGGATTTCTTAAGGAATTTCCCAATTAAAATCGTCCTAGAGTTTTAAAAATAATTTTTAAGAGTGAGGCATAGCCTCGGAATAAGTGTGTGCTTTTGTGACAAGAATAATATTAAATCATTAAATAATATTTAAGCTACTGCAATCAATAATAGAATTCAGGGTGTAAACACGTAAATGCATATCACGTATAAGGACCCTAAGCATGCTACTAGATCGTTAAATCTAACCACATATCTTATAGCCTTCGGATCTAATACCAATCTGTCACACCCCGACCAAAGGCAGAATATGCCGGGGCGTAACGTATTGATTGGACAGTAGCTCAGAAGACACTAATTAAAGCGACAATAATTATTTAATTTCATTAACATTAAACAAGTACACAAATTCAATAATAAGAAAAAATTAAATCATGCTTTTGTAAGTTGAATAATATCCTAAGGTAAAACTAAATTCTTCAATATTGAACAACGTAAATTACTTATACCGATGATAAAGGAGAGACGGGTAAAGTGAACAAGTTAGTTAGTTTCCGCGACGAGTCCAGATGATATGTCCTAATTTTAAATGTACAACTAAAATAAATACTCGGATGCTATAAATGAACAAGACTTGATAATAAGGCTTTATAACGGATTTGGGATTAATAAAACATTGAATATATTTTATATACAATTTATATAAGTCGAATTATACGTAAAGATTAATTATTTTCACAAGTTATTTATTGATTTTTAATTATAAATTGCTAATATTTATTATATAAACGAAAAACTTATTTTGGTGATTGGCTCGTTTAGACGAATAAATCTATTCTTTGTTTAATTTTTTTTTTAAATTTAGGTTTTAAATCTAGAAAATATAGATTTTATAAATATATGTAAAACTTATATGATTATATTTACATGCATCGAAACATTAATCGAGATTTATTTTGAAGGTTTAATTAGGTTTGGTTCGTTAAACCAGTGTAACACTATTGGTTTTTTATTATATTTATAGCCTAAAAAAAACTGCCAAAACTGATGCTGCAGAGACTCGAATCTGGGTCTGTAAGGGCTTGGGTTGAACATACACCAATCTGACCAACTGGATCAACTAGAATATTGAAATAAGTTTGCTTTAGATTAGATATAACTATATGCGCCGATAAATTCCCAAATCAACATAACCCCTAATTAGACAACACCCAAAATGATGATCTTATACCCTCTATTTGTTGAAATTGACTGAGGGGTTATAACAAGCATTCAAATCCGATCAAAACCCATATATTAATTACCTTGTAAGATGATGTATTGAGGGTGAACGGAAACCTTGGGTTTTTGGCTCGAAACACGGAATCAAACTCGATCTTAGACAGCTGGTACGTTGAAATTGATTTAGGGTTTTGACTCGGAATCATGAGAGAATGGTGTGGTTCCGTTTAATTGAATTATAGACTAGTATTTTTAGGGGTTTGGCATCAATATATGTATGCGGTTTGTTAAACATTGATTTGGTTAACTATTAGTTGTTTAAATACATGATTTAGGTCGTGATTGATACGCGTTTGATTAGTTAACAAGTATAAGAGTCGTAATCCGTGATTTTCGGCTTAATTGATGGAAAAAAAATATGGAAGGGGATGGGGGTTTCTTGGCCGACGAGATAGGGGAGAGAGAAGAGGATACTTTAAAGCAAATTTACATTTTGAGTCCTGGAGCTTTGGCTTGTTAATCGAGATAGGGTAAAATATAGGTAAGGGATCAAAATTGCACATGTTGAAAAGTTTTCATAACTCATTTAACTAATTAATGAATTTTGAGTACGTGTAAAGAAATAATGGTCAAAGATTCAATAAACAATAAATTTATTGTTTGGTTTAACTAATAATAGTTTGAATAAAATTAAATATAAAAAAATGTCATAAATAAATTTTAAACGGGTTGGGTTTTCGGGTTTGAAAAATAACGAATGTTACATGACCCCATAATTTGGTTAAAATAACTAATGCCATTGATGGAGTATCAGCTGCAAAAATGGCTTTGATGGAGTGTTGATGTTATTTTACGATCATTATTGTATTTATGTATTCTACATAATTCATGTAATTTAATTGATTTAGACATCATCAATCTTCTATTATTGTTGGTCAAATCCATTAATATATTTCCAGAATTTTGATTCTTTGTCAAATCCGATTTAATATGTTTCCATGATTTTTATTATGGTCAAATTCTATTTGATATATTTCCATGCTTTTAATTACATAAATACAATAATAAAGTTTTCATAATTTTCACTTATTTCCACATTTATTTTCATTATTGGTCAAATTCTACTTAAAAGTTTTTTTCAAAAGTTTCTTGTATTAAGTGAAGTTCCTCCGGTGTTTTAAAATTTTATATTATCTATATATTATTTCCTATTAATATTAAATGTATTTTATTAATATAATCGAAGAATTAGTTTTTATTTGGTTAGTTTCTTCATATGGTAACCATTATTAAATTAAAAATATAATGACCAACATTTTAGTTCATGTAAATCAATTCAAATGAAATTACCTTTCATTTTAATTTATGACAACTGATTTTTTATTTAAAAGTATTTAAGGTAATTAATTAATTTACAGTTTGATTTCCTTTTTCTTAATTATAGAAATCTAATTAAATTACTTAATTTTGGAAGTAAAATTAAATTATTAATGTTTTCCAAAACACCCGGGTAATTATGGACGTCAAATTAAATTATTTAAACTAAAATTTATTTTTAATTACACTAATAATATTGTTACAAATATATATATATATATAAATATATATATATATATATATATATATATATTAAGAATGATTCAAATATTGTGATAACTATCATTTGACCAAAATGATATAATCATAATTAATGATAATATATTTTGCAAACTTACCATTTATACTTTTTATATATGTAAATTCGTTTGAATTTAAGTTTTTGCAATATATGTTGACGACTAATTAATTTCTTTAAAATCAATTTTGGAGGACATTTATGACACAATTAAATGTTTTACTTTTTCAATTGTTCTTAAAATGGAATTTTCAAACGTTTACGTATTACATATAATAATTTTTCACTTTTATTATATTTTTCATTCGTAGATAAAGTTTATGTCTCAAATTCCTGTGTTTATCAACGACTATTTGTTTGAAATTAAAGATTACAAAAACGGGTATCATAAAAAACTATGTTACTCATATATATATATATATATATATATATATATATATATATATATATATATATATATATATATATATATATATATATATATATATATAGTTTATATTTGTTGTCAAATTAGCTTGTTTGGATTGCTAAACGACAATGAGGTTCACCTTCGAGGCCAGTCGCTTCCAAAATGTGTATAAGACGATACATTTTTATGTTGATTTCATTAGAGTATTATGTTTTAATTAACATGTGTTATTTGTAATCATTGTATAGTTTATAAACATGTTTTAAACTTTTATTTATCGCTGATTGTCTTTGTATGTTTTTGTATTTAAATTAAAATAACAATTTAATATCTCATAATTTATGTAAAAATATCATTTTTTAATATAAATATGACGTTTGTATTTTACTAAATTAATAATATATACATGTTAATATGTTTTATATTTCATAAATATGACGTTTTAAATATGTTCCATCTGTGTGTAGCACAGACACTATCCTAGTATCTTATGAATCCATAAGATATGTTATTATGTATATTATTAAATTTAACTTTTTTGTTTTATTTTTTAACCAGCCGTGTATCACAAAGGCTCTATCTTATTTAGTAGAATGTGGTAAGCATAAAGATAATACAGTAAACAATAAAATTATCAGATTTTATTAATAAGTTGTATTTTTTACATTACAATTATTATAATAAAATAGTAAACATTTACCTATTCTAATAAAAGAAAATAACTTGGACACGTGTCACTTGGAGATTCATTCCCAGCATAAATTTTCAGCTCAAAATATTTTCTATTTTTAATGAAAACATATTTATGTCAGCGTAATCAAAACATATCAACACATCCTTTAATCAAATAAATAATTACCTAATTACATGGATTGAAAATATGCCGGTATTTATGTCAATATAACCAAAATATTTACATATTTAATAAAATCAGATCTACATTTTTTTATTAAATCAATTTATATAATGATATGTATAGGTTTAAGATGATAAAGACGAAAACATTTATGACTGAATAACAATTTTATCCCACATATTAATTCAACCTTTATGAATCCATAAAGTTTTCATCCATCTCTTTTAAAACTGTAATACAAAAGCATGTTTTATTCATGCTAGTTATATATATGATGTTATTTCTTAATGCCATTCATTATGAAACAACTTATCATCTTTTGTTAGAATTCAATATTATGTTAAAAAATATAATTAAAACTTAAAAAATCATTAGGTGCATCTTTTTGTGATTATAAGGAAATTGTGTGAAAATACACCACGAATTCATATTAATATTATACTAGAAAATATAATTTGAACTTATAAAACCATTTAATATGATAAAGTATAGTTTTTTTTATTAATTTTATCATTTAACTTATAGCTTAATTATATTTTCGTTAAGCAACCTGTGCAACACATGAGTTCTAGAGCTAGTTGTTGTAATAAATCATAATTTATTAAATATGTCTTTGTATACTACATTTGAATTTGTTAAATATGTCTTTCTAGAGCTAGTTATTGTAATAAATCATAATTTATTGCCATAAATTTTGGAAACTTTTATTGAATTTAAGTTTTATAAATTTCAAAATTTCAAAAATAATTAAAAGAAAGTACTTAAGGAAAAGAATGTATTTTTGTTGTTGCAACTTTGCACAGAAAGTAAAAAAAAGAATGTGGAGAAGATGACCTAATATAACATAACTTGTTGGGCTATTTTAAAATTACACTATGACATGCTTAAAAGAACCATAAAAACATAAAACATTTATACTAAATTGCGAAAATCATCAATTTTCAACTAACATCAATGCAACTATAAATCAATAATGACGAACCTCCTCCGTCCCATTATAAGTGTCCAAGTTTGAAAAACACAAAGTTTAAGATGGGTTGAATGATTACTTTTTTTTTCTTATCAAATGACAATAATGTCATTGAAAAGTGGATCCATCAATATTGTTTATTAATATTAGTTGTGTTTGTTTCAGTGTAAACTTAAAAATTAATTAATAAATTTTAAAAGCATACACTTGTAATGGGACAAATAAAAATAAAAATATGGACACTTATAATGGGACGAAGAGAGTAATAAAATACAATTAAATCGTGTATTCATCAAACATCATTACTTATAAAACAGTACTAACATAATGAAATATAGTTTTTAATTATGTTTTCATATAACATCATTACACTTATAAAACAATAATAATATAATGAAATACGGTATTCAAATCATGTTTCATCTGAAATCATACACTTATAAAACATTGTTAACGTAATGAACTACATTTTTTAAAGGAAAATTGGATTTTGGTAATCCCACATCTTGAGGTTGGTCCATAATAATCTTATCTTAGAAAGATATGGTCACCGGCCCCATCTTTCACATTATTTGTTTTCTTTATACCCTGGTTAAAAAAAACTCAACTGTATTACGATTTTTTCGAATTTCAAACTGATTTTTAGTACTTTTGACCGGAAGGAAAATACAAGTAGATTGATGTAAAACTTATCTAAGGACAATGCACCAAATGACTTGATTTTTGTTAATTGGAAGATTAAATACATGTACTGAAGCACTGTTTCGTCGTTTGGAGCATTGTTTCAAAATAAGTATTACATCAATCGACTTGTATTGTTCTTTCAATCAAAGGTCCTAAAACATCAGTATGAAATTTGGAAAAAAACCTAACAGAGTTAAAAAAAATTAACATGGCCCAATGAAAACAAATAGTGTGAAAGATAGGATCGATAGCAACAATTTTCTAAGATAAGATTATTATCGGTCAACCTCATGTTTTCATTTAACATTATTACACTTATAAAACAGTATTAACGTAACGAAATACAGTTTTTAAATCATGTTAATATTATTACACTTATAAAACAGTATTAACGTAACGAGATACGACTTTATAAAACAACTTGACAAAAATACCCTCACTATGTATTATAAAAGGGGGTTAGATGTGGTTATATGAAACAAACAACACATGAAACAAAAATCTTACCCAAACAAAAACCCAAATTGTTACACCCTCAAGGTCCAAGATTAGGGTTTGTTCGAATGAGTTGATTGACCCCAAATCAGACTCATATTTTCACTCATATGACTCATCTCCACTCAATTACAAAGGTAAATGTCACAATTCATATTATTTCTTACTTTATTTACCATTTTTTAATCAAAATTCATTGATTTCATTTCCAATTTCTATTTTATTTTTCTCTAAACAAGTCTTTAAACATTCTTCCCCTATTTCTTGCGGTCTCAAACACCCTAAAACACACACAAAATGCATCAATTAAACCCTTAGTTTTTATTAATCTTTTTGTCTTACCCACTTCAATTTCCAATCTTTGTAGGAAATTTAAATGGGCTTTCTTCAAAAACCTTTACAAAGGTAAAATCTTTATGTGACGAGAACCCATAAAAGTGTAGTAGTGTATCATCATGTTTTAGGGGTTTAAAGGGTTCAAGATTCAGCTTTGATCACAGTTTGATTCATCTTTTTGGTGTGAAATTGTGTTGATTTGTTGTTTCTGTATGTTGTGTGTAACAAACAAGGAAAAAGATTGAATCTTGATGCAAAAAATGGCTTATGATGCTGAATTGGGAAAATGGTCTGATTTGAATAGTAATAATAATAATAATGGGTTGTTTGTGAATCATGAATTGTATGGGAGTATGGATGGGTGTGAGGATGAAAGTGAATTAAGGGCATTGTTTGATCAAGTTTTATCATTTTTCTTGAAAGAAGTGTCTGTTAACAAAAAGATTTTTAGGCCTTTTCCACCTAAGCTTGGTGATGGTCAAGATGCTGAGCTGTTCAAATTGTTCCTGACGATTAGGCGAATTGGGAGTTATGAGTTGGTTTCGGAGAATAATTTGTGGGAATTTGTCGTGAGGGAATGCGGGTTACAAACCGGGCTTGTGGCGTCGGTGAAGTTGATATATGTCAAGTATTTGAAAGAATTTGATCAGTGGTTGTTGAATGGAGGTTTTAAAGATGGGAAGATGGAGAGTATGGAGATTAGTGTTGTTGAGAAGTTAGATCGGTTGTCGAGACAATTGGGTAGGTCTTTGATTGATGTTGAGATCATTGGATTTAATGATCTTAAGGAGAAAAACGAGGATGGGTCGGGGTTTGATCAAGTTCAAGATGGAATGAATCTTGATTGTACAGTTAATGGTGATGATGATGATGCAAAATTTAGTGTTGGGGATCGTAAAAGATGTGATTTATCGCCCAAATTCGTTAAGAAAGTGGGAGTTTCGATGGTTAACGATGAGGTCAAAGTCAAACGAAACGAGATGGTGTCGAATGATGTTTTGAAAGTGAGACTTTCAGTGATCCCTGATGATGTGGATTCTGACAATGACGATGATGATGATGTTATGATAACTGTTAAGACTGTTGATGTGGACAATGTTGTTTCTGGTAATGTAAACAATCTGAAACGAAAGAGGGATGAAGAATCTTTAAAGTTATCAGAAATGCTAGATTGGTTAGCTAATGCTGCACAGGATCCGCATGATCGCGCGTTTGAAACCTTGCAAAGAAGTAAGAAGGGAAAGAGTTCTGTGAATAATCATTTATGGAAGCAAGTTTTGTCGGCAAGACGTGCACTTTTTGCAGAACTTAATCATGATTTAGGCAATGAAGCAAGCGGTTCTCAGGTATGACTCATTTGCCTTTATTTATTAAACGCTTATGCAATGTGTTTGTGATCATTGTGCTCCTTTTAGGTTATAACCTTGCTAAGAGGTCATGAAGTTAATGACAGTTTAATTTATTCTGATTTTTTGATTGCATGCGCGTAATAATATTTTTCCGTGTGGTTTACATTATGTAAGTGCGGCTATTACAAAGCATGAATGTTTGAAAATTAGTATTTGTGCAACAATAAATGTAATGAGGATTATGAAACCCTAAAGCAGTAGTTTTTAAACCTTAAAATTACAAGATCAAACAACTTTATAGCACCATGATAGTTTTATTAGATTTTGCAGGCTGTTAAGAAACATCACTGATCTGACCGATCTAAAACACTAACATAGGATCTTTTATGTGTAATCTTGCTTATAAACACAATCTATTCGTTGATTCCGTTTTCTCGGGTCTTCATCTTTTGTGTCTCAATTTAATCCCCATAAAATGAAAATTAACAATCTGATTTTCGGATCTCGTGGCATAATAAGTATGATACTAAATATGGAATGTTAAAGGCGTAAATGCAGTGTATTCGCTTGGCCAAACTTGAGGTCAACTTTTTTAATGACAAAATTGCCCCTGAAGTCATATAAGGGTTTTGGGCTTCACTTTGAATGTTTTTATGGAAATTTGTCATTATCAATTATTTCTCTATTAGGATTTAAGGTATTATTTTTTTTAACTAGTTTACATCATGTTTCTGCTCTCTGCTTATATGCCAAATTGTGTCATATATACACAATCTATAAACCTATGTCAGATGTTAATAATCGGATTGAATATAGTATTTTTATTCTATTTAAATTATAGCTTGTCGAATTAACTTTCTAAGTTTTTCGAACATGTAGAAGAAGCCTCAAAGAATGCATCCTTCAATGTATGAAGACAATAAACTTAAACTAAGATGCAGCAGAAGAACCACAGCTGCAGTACGAATCCCCTTGAAACGCCAACAAACCGAATCTAATAACATCCGAACGGACCGATTTCGTGAAATTACTGAACCACACAACCAAGAGTATAACCTGGGTCCAGATTACCAAGCCGAAGTGCCACCCTGGACAGGTGCAGTCTCTGAAAGTGAATCCAGGTGGCTTGGTACTCAAATGTGGCCTCCACCCAACGACCCCGATAGAGAAAGTGAAGAGGGTAATTTGGTAATTGGGCTAGGAAGGCAAGACTCGTGTGAATGCGTGTTTTCGGGCTCTGCTGAATGTGTTAGGTTTCACATAGCCGAAAACAGGTTGAAAATCAAAATCGAGCTCGGCCCGCTTTTCTATAAATGGAAATTTAATAATATGGGGGAGGAAATTTCGCTTTCGTGGGTACCCGAAGAGGAAAAACGATTTAAAAGTTTAGTGATTAGAGCGCGGTATGACTTGGCGCATAGCAATAAGAGTAGGCTTGAAATTATGAACAAGTTTTGGAGAAAAGCTTCGTACTTGATTCCTGATAAGCTAAAGCAGCATGTGGTGAGTTATTACTTCAATGTGTTTGTTATCAGGCGCAGAAGTTACCAAAATCGTGTTACTCCTAAAGAAATTGACAGTGACAATGATGAGATGGAGGTGGGGTCCGTTGGTGATAGATTCGGGTATGAAAAGATTCATGGTCTGTCACTACCATGCTCACAGAATTTGCAGTGCACGGATCTTGAATCTTGAGCGTACATTATTTGTTTTATTGTCATCTTCATTGTGAAAATTTCTTATCATCTTTATACTAGGAGTCTTGAAGTGTCAGCATATGGTTGATGTTTTTGGTTTTTTGTTGAACTATACAGTAGATTGGATGAACTCCTTTTATAAAAGATGACCTTTTTAAAGGCAATTTTGGTGCATTTTCTTTGTTTGTCATGCTTAAGTTATTCTTCTTTTTTTTTAACTGTGGTTTGAGTTAAATGTTTGTGGGTAGTGGAAGATTCTTCCTAAATTCTCTGAAACAGACTCATCTGACAGGTTTTTATGTGTCAAAAGATTTTTTTGTCAGATTTGACACAGAAACTTGCTTTTTAATTTAGCTATACTGTAACTGCATGCATTTTTCACATTGTTCTGATACTGTCTTCTAGAAATCAATGCACTTATTTTGATGGATGATGATAGACTGCATCATGGGGCCTATTTGACATTTGACTAAAAGGCTTTGTGTTATGGTCACGTAAAAGATGGAAAATAAAAATATGTAGTCACGCCATTGTTACATAGAAAGGGGTGGTTCTACATTTCGCACAACACACCAAACTAATTCCTAAAATTATTACATTTCGTATTTGTTCCTAATTTCTTGTTTTTACTTCTTGGTGAATTCACTATCTCGTCCCATACTCCCGTCAAATGATCGATGTTAACCCAAAGCAGTTTATTATTCAAACTATATTTGTAGTTGGACTCAGAGAAGATGATGTCCATCTCCCTTTGTAACATGGGTTTCAAGCTCATCATCCGTGTTGTTAAAACTAATTTGAGAATGGATATCAAGCAGCTTGGGACTGAGTATAATCGTTGAACGATGCTTTTATTATCTGTTTTGATGAATGCCTCATCAATAAGTTAATGTTCGCCCACTTCGTATTAGTTCTTAAAGCCTCCCAAGCTTTATTAAGATTAAACGTCAAACCCATCTCGGTTTTATATTCCACACGAATCTAGGTAAATATCGTGTTAATTTGTACCATTCGCTGGTTGTTATACTTCCAACTTTAAGACGAACGCCCCTCCATCTGGAAAATATCATGTCGAGTGTACGGTATTCTCCGCGGCTTATTACATCGTAAAATGTTCACGAATGCTTTTCAAAAGATATTATGCATGTTTGATTATTCTCTATAACGAACAAATAATATCATTAATAGAAAAATTATACTATATATTATTGTAAACCTAATTGCTAAAAGTACCATGACATCTTTGTAATTTCTTTTGTTTTGCTTGGCATGTTCTTAGAACACCCATTAATGAATTGTATGATATATTTTAATGCTTTCAACTTTTAGCCCATTATTATATAAAAATTTAATGTTTGGCCTCTGATTGGTATAGTATATTTTGATGCTTTCCAACTTAGCTCATTATTACATAAAAATTTCATGTTTGGCTCCTGATGTGTTGATTTATGGGCATGATACAACAATGTAAACTTTATGTGTTTTTTGAATATACCCTGCAACGTGTTTTATATCTACGTTTTGAATCGAACTGATACCAAACAAATGCCCGTCACGAAACATGGGAGAATCCACTAGTATATATTAAAAGACAACTTGATTACTAGAGTAAATTTAAAAGTGACTATGAGGTGAGTCGCAATCTAGTGACTACTTGGGTTACATGAGAGTTGATGATCATCAAGTACCATTTAAAAATAAAGGGATTTTCTTCTATTAAACAATAAATACTTAAACCTAAAATTTCTTAAAATATAAATGCCAAAATCTTAATATCTTCTTACAAAACTACTATACTGTATCAGGTTTGGTTTGGTTTGGTTTGTGTTTCGAGCATGAATTCAGGTGTGAGTGGAGTTTGGTTAAATTGGAGTGAATTTCGATTGCCAAAAGTGCCGAATGATTCGTTAGGCCGGTTTGCATTCGAGGGAGATAACTCAAGTTTGGGTTACTTTGTTGATTTGTGTGGAATTGACTGTTTTGGAAGAATGAGTGTTTAGACCGAATGAATTCATGTTTATAGAAGAATGATGGGTTTGAAAAGAAGTAGAAATTGTATAAAGATGTTGAAGATTGGATAAATGTTGGTTAAAATGTGTCAAAATGGGTTGATTTATTGGATTTTAATAAAACCATTTTTATTTTATTTTCAAAGAGCCAAACAACTCATTTTTTTCTTGTTATCCGTGCCATCTGACGGTCACAATGCTCCCACACCCGTTGTCTCTCCCACGCACCCACCATCTATCTAAGCCCCTCTCACTAATAGTGGCCAATGTTCCATGATCCATGCCCATGGGTCCAACATGGTGTTTTGGACAAAAATTTGTTAAGGATAATGTATCCAAATCTGTTTTGTGAGGTTTAGTGCTAAAATGATAACAACGAATATATGAACGAAATCAAGATGAACACCGTGATTTGTTGAGAGGAAAAACCCCTTGATCTTGTTTAGAACAAAGGAAAAAAACCCCGAGTGACGACAATTGTCTCACCACTTTATTAATAACGAAAAATAGGGTTACAATGGGTGGAGTTTGTGATCAACGAGTACAATAATGCTAAGTGAATGTGATTACAGAGAGCTATCAGCTAAAGTATGCGAGTGTAACTGTCTGACCTAGAGTTGATCATAGACTCGGTTTTATAAAGAAATGAAAAATTCAACAACTAACTAACTAGCCCTATAAATCCGCCATTTCTCCACTCTCTTCCTTCGTGCCTTTTAACCACGTGCCGTTGAAGTCCAGTAGCGAAATAGATGGTGGACTAAGTCTTAGAGCCATTGCACTTGATAAGTATCAGCCTACACACAAGAAACAATTGTTAATAATACCAACACCAGAGGATCCTCGATCCTATCACAGTTTCGGAGCCCTTCAGGAGGATAATAGATCCAGATCTGTCAATAGGAATAACATATCCTCAGAGTCAAATTTATTTGGCTTAACAATTGCCCCCAAAATGGTGGGTGTAATGCTTTACAGCTGGCATTTTGAAATTCGAATTTGCTGCAAAAGATTAGTTGACAAGACAGCCGTCAGAGACATTTATCATCCAACCCTTGATATAATCATAACCGCCTATATATGTGATTCCTATAATCCATTTATAATCACATATCCCGGCCGTTCAGAAGGTATCCTTCTTTTCTATCTTTACTCTTTTATTATTTTGATAACAATGTCAGTCGCCTCTTCCTCTTCTCCTCCCTCTAACCAGTCCGATCAGTTTTCCGATGACTCCTGGTTGACGGAGATGCAACCTTAAAACCTTATAGCCAATCTGTCTATTGAGATCTGCAAGCTCACAGACTCCGAGATCGATGAGTTCCGCTCACTATTTCCACCGGCAACCGTGTTCCGACCGTACGATTCCGGCGTTCGATGTGATGTCTGTTAGGGCACGTAAATTTGACACTGTGGATACGTTATCCTGACATTTGTTCTTAGATCAGTTATCCTTAGACAGATCCTGTCAGGATCAGTGGTCCTCAGTACTTGGTATTATTAACAATTGTTTCTTGTGTGTAGGTTGTTATTTAATAAGTGTAACGGCTCCAAGACTTATTCCACCGGATATCTCGCTATTGGACTTGTTAAACACGTGGTCAAATGGCTGTAACACGTTTAGTGGGAGAAGTGGCGGATTTATAGGACTTCTTGTTGAGTCACAAATAATTGAGTACTGAGGATATGTTATTCTTGAAGACATTTCTGGATCAATTATCCTTCTGAAGAGTTCCAGAGCTATGTCAGGATCATGGATCCTCGGTATTTGGTGATGTTAACGGTTGTTTCTTATATGAAGGCTGATATTTATCAAGTGTAACGGCTGAAGGACGTGGTCTACCTAATATTATGCTACAAGGCACCTCCAGCACGTGGTCAATGGTGAAGACTAAGTTAGTGGGAGTAGTGCCATAAAAATAGGAGTTAGTTAGCCTTTATTTTTATTTATATTGAGATATGATCAAAATTAGGTCACTACACACTCATTAGCTGCAGATTTTCACAAACACTCTCTATATAACTCTCTCTAGCAGCTAGTTCACACACTTAGATATTCTTTGTAATCTTTGATCGTATCTCCACCTTTATAACCCGATTTTTACCATTAATAAATTTGACGGTGATAGTTTTCACCGTCCGGGGGTTTTTTGTGCCAGAGATCACGATAATCACATACTCATCGACCAAAGGTTACCTTGTTGATCCTTGACCGAAAGGACTTAATCAACGATTACCTAGTTAATCCTTGATTGAAGAGATTCGACCAAAGATTACCTTGATAAGTTTTGACCGAAGTAAGACTATCTTGGTTAAGGGCTTTTTCCCTCGTGATCAAACCTTTGTGTTCACCAATATTACGATTACACACTTGTCATTATTAAGTTAGCACCTTACCTCACTTAACAGATTTGGATACTTGATCCTTAGCAGATTTTTATCCAAAACAATGTCTATTCTCAAAGCTGGGTGTGTTTTCCGGCTTGCCCTTTTCTCATCGGTTATCGATATCCGTTCCCTCCTTTTACACAAAGTTTCTTTGAATCCACTGGCATATCCTACATCCAGGCTATGCCAATTCTTTGGAGAGTTCTAGGCACCATTGAAAGAATTATCGAGGAAGAAAAATCGACTTCGGTCTTCAGCATTTGTCTCACCTTTATACCTTTACTACTCATGGTCCTGCCCGATTCATTCTGAAATCCAAACCTCGACAACCCCATCCGATTTTAAAAGTCACTCTGAATGATTCCTTTTGGAGGAATCAATTCTTCTTTTTCAAACACGACTCCATACACGACTCCATACACGACTCCATACCCAGAGGATCTTTAACAAAGACATGATCCGAGATGACTTATCTAACTTTGAATCTTCTTTATTTGCAGTCGAGAACTTCGCTTCCCTGGCTAAGCTACCTGGAACAGAGGGGAAACCAAAACGATTCCTTGCACTGGATTCCGAGGTTAGAACTTTTCAAGCCCGATTTGTCGAAGCTTTTTGTGAAATCTCCTCAGACTCCAATATGTCAAGTAAGATTAGTATAATAATTTGAAATAAATAATATTAGATAGAATACTTATCTGTTAACTTATCCTTGTAGGTGCTCAAAAGTCTCAGAAGTCTGCTAGCAAGTTTTCTTTGGAAGACATCGACAACATGATTACTCCCCAAACTATCAAAAAGGAGGCTTTGAAAGCGGCAACCACTTCTGATCCAAAGATTTGACGTGATCCTCACTATAAGTATCTTATATCCTGTCGTCTTGAATTTAAGGATCCGATATCCTTTTAACCTTGATTGAACTGTTGGCTATAGGCTATGTACACTTGCAAAGACCATTATGAGAAAATTGTGAACTAGATGAGTGATAAGTTGTCTGTGATGGGAACTGCGGTGGTGACAAAGGATAAAGCTTTAATCTAGCTTTCAAAGGACAATAAGCATTTAGAGGATCGGCTATCCTTAGCAGAAGCTCAACGTCGAGAAGAGGTGAAGCAGGCCACAGAAGAGTCAAAGATGTGGGCGACCAGGTCAGTGTTGCAGGAAAGGATCAAGATGGCGATGGAAGCCGGTGATCCTGCTTTTGATAAGGCGACCTGGGACGTGAAGAAGTGGAAGACTGCTCTGGCGGATCTTGGTAGTGAAAAGGATGTGGAGATGACAGAGGGAAACGAGGCTGGAACTAGCGGGGCTAAGGATGCTGTGGAGACTGACGAAGGAAAGGAAGAAACCGTGGAGGGTGAAGCCGCCGCGTAAATGGGCGATGAAGGATTCAGAAGACAAGGCCCGAGCCCGTTTTCTTTATTTTGTTTAATGATGTTTTTATGAACAATGGTTATGGTTTGTAATAGACAGTAGTGATTAGGGTTTAAGGATCTATGATCCTCAAGACAATCTTCAGGGGTACCGAAGGTGGATGGATCCTCTGTTTGTGGGGATGAAACCTTTGGCGCCTCTGACTTTTATTTCCTTGCACTTAGTTTAATAGTTAGTAACAACTTGCCTTAACCCAGTTGGATGGTCCATTTTTTGTATGGTGAAATCCGGATTAAGAATTTTGGATAAGTTCAGGTGACTTATATTAATAATAATCTAAATCTTTTGACTATTTGCTTTGTTATTTATTCTTTTGAAAGCTTATTTGATATAATCTTAGTTTTATTGAAAGTTTAAGAAACAATCTTGAGCAAACATTTTAGGATAGAATATCCTTAAGAGAAGTAATTAAAATAAAATTTTTAAGATAGAATATCCTTAGAAAAAATTTAAAGATTTGAAATCTTCAATCCAGAAATGTTTATAAGGGTCTTAGTTAAACAAATGTAAATGGGCAAAGAGAAATCTTACCATAAGGTCTAAGTAGACTTAGTTACCATAGTTATAGAACCTTCGGTGATCGTTGTAGAAATAAGCTAAGGATATTATATCCATAAGTCTTGATTCTTGTTATCGAACTTAGAACATCTGTTGCAAAGAATTTATAATATTAATTGGGGTTAAAACCGTTAAGCTGGGGACAAACCCAAATAATAAACTGGGGACAAGCCCGTGAAACTGGGGATAAGCCCGTGAACTGGGGATAAGCCCGTGAACTGGGAACAAGCCCAAACCGGGGACAACCCAAAAACGGGGACAAGCCCAAACCGGGGACAAGCCCAAACTTGGGACAAGCCCAAAAACTGGGGACTGGCCCAATATACGGATGTTAACTAGGGACTCGCCCAAACCGGGATTTAGCCTAAACGTAAGATAACATGAAAATGTTATAAACCGGTGGTATGGTACGTCTACCATAAATCGTAGGATCCTCCATATAGCCGAAAACAATGAAATTGTCAGCCACTAAGTGTGTACTGGTCCCGCTGCCCCGGATTATACGTTGGATAGCGTGCGCTACAGGCGAGAGTGTAGAAACTCTAGTTCGTAAGAAAGGTGAAAACCTTTAAACCTTGGAGGATATGACCATCGGGGGTCTTACCCAATCGTGGGCTAGGCCAAGGGAAATAGTTTAGTACCTTAAATGTAAAGGAGAGGTGGCCAACCTCTTGATCATTGAATACCTTATTAATATCTTGCATTGTTACTTAAAACTTGGAAAATACAAATGTTAAGAATATGTTATCCTTAAATAAGTAAAAATCTAAAATGAATAAGTGATTAGATAGATATTACCGATCATAGGATCCTTGATCCTCGGAGGATACTTGATCCTGATCAGAAAAAGTATTTCTTGAGGTGGACAACATTCCATGCTCTTGGTAACCTGTTGCCTTCCATAGTGAGCAAATGATATGCCCCCTTTCCTGCTTCTGATTCAATTAAATAAGGACATTCCCACTTGGGTGCTAGCTTCCCATCTGCCAGATTGGTTGTATTCTGGAAGGCTTTTCTCAAGACTAGATCTCCTTCTTGAAATCTTCTGATCCTTATATTTTTGTTGTATTCCCCCGCTACCCTTTGTTGATATGCTGCCATTCTGATCTTGGCTAGGTCTCTGAGTTCTTCAACAGTATCCAAGTCTTCAAGAAGGATTTCTTCATTGACTTCAGGATCACGGATGCTTGTTCTGGCTGTCGGAACCACCATTTCTGTGGGGAATACTGCTTCTGATCCAAACACCAATGAGAAGGGTGTTTGTCCAGTTGCATTCTTGGGTGTTGTCCTATCAGCCCAAAGAAGCTCTTCGGCCCATTTTCCTTTCTTGGATCCTAGCTTCTTCTTTAAGTTGTTGATGATTATCTTGTTGCTAGACTCCGAAATTAGTCACATTTTTAAACATGGTTTTATAAAAAGCCAATGGAACTTGGTTGACCTTCCTCATAAGCATTCTTAAAATACCATATCACAATTAATCATTTCTATAAATATCATAATTGACCATTAGCTTGAGGATGTACTGGAGTGGAGGTAACCATTTTGATGCCCCAGCTGTCACAAAAGTTAGTGGTTCTTAGTGGTTCTTTTCCCAATAAACTGGGAACCATTGTCACAAATAATTTCTGAAGAAATACCGAATCTAGTAATAATATTTCTTTTAATGAAAGATATCACCTCTTTTTTGTGTACTAGAACAAAAGCTTCTACATCTATCCATTTTGAAAAGTAGTCAGTCATTGCAAGCATGAATACTTTTCCTCCTGGTGCCTTAGGTAGCTTACCCACAATATCCATACCCCATTTCATGAAAGGCCATGATGAGGATATAGGATACATAGGTTCTGCTGGTTGATGAAGGATGTTTGCTTGCCTTTGACAAGCATCACATTTCTTTGAGTATTCCATGGCGTCTCTCTTCATTGTTGGCCAGAAGTATCCTGTTCTTAGAATCCTAGAAAACAGAGCTCTACCTCCAGTGTGATTTCCACAATCTCCTTCGTGAAAGTCTTTGAGAACCTCTTGAATTTCAGGATCCTCTATACATCTTAAGTATGGACCTACAAGAGATTTTCTGTATAGCATGTCATATAATAAAATGTAATGTGATACCTTGAGTTTGAAAGATTTAGGATTCTCCGTGGCTGGAATCTCTCCAGTTTGAATGTATTTTTTGATTGGGAGGATCCAGGATCCTTGGTTGTTTGAGGATGAATGATTGGGAGGATCCAAAGTACAATTTGTTTGTCAGTTGTTATCTCTCCAACTTCTTGTTCTCCTATTGCTGGCGAGAGTATATGAATGATTGGGATCTTCGTGTCTTCTGGAATCTTCAAAGATGAGGCTAAATTTGCCAAGGGATCTACCCCAACGTTCTCTTCCCTTGGTACCTGTACAATGCTAAACAATTCAAAGGATTTTGCTAATTCCTTCACAATATCTAGATATTTAATTAGTTTTTCTCCTTTAAAAGCATATGAGCCATTAAAGTGGTTAGCAATCAACAATGAATCTATATATACTTGAAGATACCTGATCCTCATGCACTTAGCTAATTGCAAACCTGCGATCAGAGCTTCATACTCTGCCTCATTGTTCGTTGCTTGGAATTCACAGGCTATAGACTGGTGTAATATTTACCCTGTGGCGATTTTAGCAGGATACCTAATCCTGTCCCTCTTATGTTGGATGCTCCATCTGTGAAGAGGATCCAAGGATCCTTGGTTTCTTCTAATTGAAGGACCTCTAAATCAGCTTCCTTTTCCATATCACTGCTGAAATCAGCCACAAAGTCTGCTAGTGCTTGCGATTTGATGGCTGTTCTAGGCTCATACTGAATATCATATGCACTCAGCTTCACAGCCCACTTGGCCATTCTTCCTGGCAATTCTGGTTTTCTAAGCACATTCTTAACAGGATAATTAGTTCTCAAAATAATAGTATGTATTTCAAAGTAATGTCTCAATTTAGTAGAAGCCATCATAAGTGCAAGAATTAATTTTTCTGAATGAGAATACCCGGCTTCTGCATCTAGAAGACTTTTACTTACATAATAAACGGGATGATGTTCACCTTCATGATCCTTCATGTAACATTCGTTACTTTTCAAACCCGAAAACTCGACCCATTTTAAATTTTCGGTTTTGTTTCTATTTAAATTTATATATTTTATAATATTATTAATTTATCTCAATTTTCATTAATGTATTTTATGTGATCATTTCTATGCAATTACACATTTCACCACCTTTGTAGTATACATACTCATTTAAAACATTCATAATCAAGATCAAATATTTAAGTACATGTCCCATGCAATTTACTATAATTATTATATAACTACAACTACTACTTTTATTTATTATTATTATTATTATTATTATTATTAATTTTATTATTATCATCATCTTTTCATATGTTACTTAATAAATAATAACTAATGAATGTTTTAATTCAATAAAATTTATTAAAATAGTTAAACCTTTTGAATACCCTATTAAACAATTATTAATTTGTGTTTTAATTATATTAAATATGATTAATTTTCATAATTTCCTTAAGACATAACAACTCTATATTTTCAATATAAAAGGAGGACAAATCCTCCATTATTATCACACCTCAATCCATTCTTTTCTTAAGTTTATGAGCACTAACAAGTAAGTTGTTATCATTTCAAGCATTTTATAGCTTTTGTTTTGATTTTATCTTAAATGTTCATACTTGTTCATAAGTTGTTCTTCATGATCATGTTACTTTTATCATAAAAATATTATATTTTGGTTTTAAGAATCATTATGATCATGGATATCCAAGATGAACACTTTGATTTTTCTAAATCTTGGATCATGCCTAGTTATTTTGCAAGAACAAACATGAATATATATTTATCTAAATCTTATGATTCTTTGATCATCATAAACTTTCTTTAAATAAGATTATTTATAAAAATTTCTTTTATTTAAAATATTTTACAATAGATATAACATACTTCATATCTTTGAATTAATAATTGAATAAATTAATTATTGTTTATTTTATTTCAACATAATTACTATTTATGAGAATTAATTAATTAATTATGTTACTTGGAAACAAATGTTTAATCATAAATTGTTATTAATATTATTATTTAATCTTATATTAATAAGTTATAATTATTTGTCTACAAATCATTCTTCAACTAATAAACATCAAATGATTTATATAAACTATATTCATTTTTGTTAAACTCATTAAAAATCCCCAAGTCCCCATTTACCATAAGTTAATTAACTTTATAATTCCGATTACTAGTCCTTGATTTTTTGTATCTTCGTTATTATTTATAGTTTCGTGAGATTCAGTTGCTTCGTTTGTTAACTCGCTTTCAGTTATTTATTTCAAGTTGTCTCCAATATCAAAGGTGAGTTTCTCACACCCATTTTCTTAACCCTTTTTAACTATTTTGGGGGTAACATATATATCCTATCAAAAATGCAATTTATTTTATTTATTATTACAAACTACAATTCGTATCATGGACTAGTGTGCTTACTTGTTACTTGCTCAATTATTACGTGCATGGATTTCTTCGATAAGTATGATCATACGCCCCCCTTTGCACCCATGGACCATTTGTTTCTGGTGGAAAAGGGACTCCGATCTGAGTACGTTGGTGAACAATCCCAACTAGAAAAGACCTTCATTTATTCTTTACACTCATGGACCATTGTTTCTAGTGTAAAGAACCCTTATGTGTTTTTCACAAGTTTTCATGGAATTGTATGGTTTTTATATATTATTTTCAACTGTGTGAACTCACCAACTATTCAGTTAGTTGACTTTATTATATATATATGCTACAGGTACTTTCGTTAGAGGATGAATTGGCGAAGATACTAGAAGTTAGGTTATTTAAATAGTAAACAAGAAGACATTTGTTTTGTTCCTTCTTCTTTGTGTTTGTTCATTTGAAATAACTTGTGTACTTGATGCTTTGGAATGAATTAATGATAATATTGTCACTTAATAGTGTCACATGTGTTTTGAGCAATCTGTACGTCACACTCAGGTATTTCCGCTTTAGCCGGGGTGTTACACTTCACAAGGACAACACTTACAACATTTCCTGAGGCAGCTAGGTATAGGTATAAGGATTATCCATCCACGAGCTTCATCAGAGCTGGTGCTGAGGATAAGTAATCCTTTAAGACTTTAAGTGTAGCTTCATGCTTCTCTGTCCACTCGAACTTCTTGTTTTTCCTAAGAATGTCATAGAAATCTTTGCACTTCTTGGAGGATCTGGAAATGAATCTGTTGAGAGTAGCTATTCTTCCCGTCAATCTCTAGACATCCTTAGCATTCACAGGGGATTTCAAGTTGATGATGGCTTCGATTTGCTTGGGGCTTGCTTCTATTCTTCTTTTAGTCACCATGTATCCAAGAAACTTTCCAGCCTTAACACCAAAATGGCATTTTGACGGATTCAGTTTCATGTTATACTGGTCGAGGATATTGAATGCTTCTTCAAGATCTCTGAGGTGATCCTCAGCCCTCTTTGACTTCACCACCATGTCGTCTATGTAGACCTCCATAGTCTTGCCTAACTGATCCTTGAACATCATGCTGACTAATCTTTGATATGTTGCCCCTGCATTTCTTAGTCCGAATGGCATAACACTATAACAATATATGCCGGTGGGAGTCATGAATGCTGTATCCTCTTGATCAGATGGTTCCATCTGAATTTGTTGAAATCCAGAGGAAGCATCCATAAAGGTAAGCATCTCATGTCCTGCCGTTGCATCCACTATGGAATCTATATGTGGTAACGGGAAAGGATCCTTGGGGCATGCCTTATTTAAATCAGTAAAATTGACACACACCCTCCACTTTCCATTCTTTTTAGAAACAACAACCACATTAGCTAACCATCGAGGATACTTAACCTCTCTGATCATACCGACCTTAAGAAATTTTTCAACTTCTTCTTGTATGATCGTGTTCCTCTCAGGAGCGAATTTCCTTCGCTTTTGATGGACGGGTTTAACAGATAAATCAAGGCCTAACTTGTGAGTAATTACCTCCTTAGAAATATCTGTCATGTATGAATGTTTGAAGGCAAACGTGGATTTTCTTCGCTTTAGGAAGGATATTATATTCTCTTCGATCTCACTAGGGATACTGGATCCTAGGAACACCTTCACGTCTGGATCCTCGGGATCTAAGGATACTTGCTTTATTTCTTTCTTCCGAGCTTCCAACACGTCCCTAGGATGTTGTTGTGGTTGCTATGCTATTGTCTGCTTAGCTGCTAGTTTTATTGATGAAGAATAGTAGTTCTTGGCTTCGACTTGGTCACCATCTATCCTTACTACTCCCCAAGGAGTTGGTAGTTTGATAAATTGATGGTAAGTAGAGGCCACTGCCTTCATCCCATGTAGCCAAGGCCTGCCTAAAATAACATTGCAACAAGAAAGGTTATCTATAACACAAAATTTTTGGTAAGAATTTAACCCTTCGATGTATATTGGGAGTTTGATGTCCCCCAATGTCTTCTTGGTCCCTCCACTGAAGCCAACTAACACCGACATCCTCTGGATGATTTCTGAATCTGGGATGTTCATCTTCTGAAGGACCTCATGTTGGATGATGTTGACCGAGCTTCCACCATCGACAAGGATCCTACGTACATAATGGTTAGCAATAAACAAAGTAACAATCAAACCGTCATGATGAGGATCCTGGATGCTTGATTTATCTTCTTCATCAAAGAAGATCCTTTTGTCTGTTGTTAAGGTGGTGGATATGACTGGTCGTTCCCCGTTATCCAACTAGGTCTCCTTGGCCAGCCTCTTAGCTGCGGAGAATGAAGTTCCACATATGTCTGAGCCGCCGGAAATGAAGTTTATCACTTGAGCATCTTGTGGGGGGCGGAGTTGCTTTTTGAGGAACCTCTTCAGGATCCTGGATCCTGGACTTTTTTCTTCCCAATAGTTCCTTAAAATGTCCCTTACTCAGGAGGTATCCGATTTCCCTCCTCAAACCAATGCAATCGTCCGTCATGTGGCAAAAATCCTCATGGAAAGTACACCATTTGGACTTGTCTCCGAAGGTGGTTGATTTCTCGTTCTTTCGGGGCCACTTTGCTTTCTCCCCTAGATCCTTCATGGCACGAATCAAGCCATGGGTATCTACGGAGAAACAATATTCTGAGATGCTGGGATAATCTTTATTATCATCATCTTCTTTAACAACTCGAACGTTTTGATTGTTGAATTTGGAGTATGGCTTCGAATTGTTGTTTCTGTATGAGGATCCTTTATTCTTGTCAGGGGATTCTTGCTTTGTTTGAACCCCTTACCATTCCTGGATCTTTTTGTCATCCTCCAGCCGTAGGAACCTTAGTGCTCTGTTCCTTACTTCATCTAAAGTCCTGCAAGGAGTCATCACAAGATCATCATAAAAGGGGGAGCCCTTCTAAATTCCCATCTTGAATGTTTCAACAGCAGTAGTCATGTCAAGATTAAGGATTTCTAGAGCTTCCCTGCCAAACCTTGTAACAAAATCCCTAAGGGATTCATCACTGGGTTGGATAACGCGGTATAAATCACTAGTTAACCTCTCAAATTTCCCGCTACAGGAAAATTGACTGTTGAACAAGTTAACTAAGTGTGAGAAAGAAGTAACAGAAAAGGGAGGAAGACTTAGTAGCCATTTCAAAGCAGATCCTGATAGTGTGGCTCCAAAATCTTTGCATAGACAAGCCTCCTTGAGCCTCTCAGGAATTGGATTAATTTCCCTGTATTGGGCTACATGCTCCTCAGGATCAGTGGCCCCGTCATACACCTTAATGTTGGGGGTTTGAAAGCATTTCGGGATCTCCGCGTCACAAATTGGTGGAGCAAATCTGGATAAATTGTGGCTTCCCTCTGGTATCTTAGGAATTGGACAGATCACCCATGGTACGCTGGATATCATATCCTTGAGGTTTTGCAGTTCCTTAGCCATAGCTTGGTTGATACCTGCGTCCTGCATGGAACCATGGTTAGCATTTAAGAATATAGGATTATACGTGTTACCTCTTTGTTGTGTAAAGGTCGGCATTCCAGAAGAGTGGCTGAGGTAAGAAGCGTCTACTACAGGAGTTGGTCCACCCGAAGCTATGAGCTGCATAGGGATTATATCTCCTTCATGGACCTCGGAGGATCATTGATGTTGAACCCCTGAGGATCCTTGATCCTGGAAGAAGGATCCTTGATTGTGGACAAAGGGTCCCAATGGTTGAGAATTGAGGGAAACTTGAAGATATGACCCGTAGGACCCCGGTTGAAGGATGGATGATCCTTGAGCTAACTGACCCATGGACCACGGTTGAAGGATGGGTGATCCTTGCTGAAATGTTAAGGATACTTGAGCTAATTGACCCATGGACCCCGGTTGAAGGATGGATGATCCTTGAGCTAATTGACTTATGGACCCCGATTGAAGGATAGATGATCCTTGCGCATGTTGAACCAAGGATCTTGGAGTAGTGAAATCCAGCATCCTAGGCACTAGAGGAGTCTGATCCTCTGTCGGCCTCTTAGTCCTCTTGAGATCTTCTATCCCCCGAAGGATCCTCTAGTTAGTCTTGTTCTGTTGCTCCATGTATGCTTTAACCTGTGAAAACATATTAGAAACATCATTGTTAGTATTAACTACCGAAGTGGCAGCGGTAGTTTTCGAGCTCTGGAAGACTCTTATTTGCTTTTTGTTTCCAACAGAAGCAGCCCTCGGTGCTCCCGTCAATGGAGGAGGCATCGGTGGAAAAGTTCTTGAGAAGAGAAGAGCTGAATACGGCATGGTTGATGAAGCGGAGGTTGATTGAGAGGCCATTGAGAGTGTTATGGGTATGAAAAGTTGAATATTGAGAAGGTATTTTCTGTATTATAGCACCAATTGCCCCACGGTGGGTGCCAAATCGTTTTGGACAAAAATCTGTTAAGGAAATGTATCCAAATCTGTTTTGTAAGGTTTAGTGCTAAAATGATAAAAACAAATATATGAACGAAATCAAGATGAACACCGTGATTTGTTGCGAGGAATTTCGTACTTCTGTTGGATCCTCCCTATCTCCTGATCGAGCTTGTGTAGGTAGATGTTGTCTGGTAGGGCCGATAGTAATACACTGTGTGGGACGGAGTAAGGGCCCTTATCCGCGAAAAACCCCTTGATCTTGTTTAGATCAAAGGAAAAAAACCCCGAGTGACGACAATTGTCTATCACCACTTTATTAATAACGAAAAATAGGCTTACAATGGGTGGAGTTTCTGATCAACGAGTACAATAATGCTAAGTGAATGTGATTACAGAGAGCTATCAGCTAAAGTGTGCGAGTGTAACTGTGTGACCTAGAGTTGATCATAGACTCGGTTTATAAAGAAAAGGAAAATTCAACAACTAACTAACTAGCCCTATAAATCTGCCATTTCTCCACTCTCTTCCTTCGTGCCTTTTGACCACGTGCCATTGAAGTCCAGTAGCGAAATAGATGGTGGACTAAGTCTTAGAGCCGTTGCACTTGATAAGTATCATCCTACACATAAGAAACAATCATTAATAATACCAACACTTGAGGATCCTCGATCCTATCACAGTTCCGGAGCTCTTCAGGAGGATAATAGATCCAGATCTGTCAATAAGAATAACATATCCTCAGAGTCAACTTTATTTGGCTTAACACATGGCACTAATCCCTCGGTTCGAAACCATGATCTAAGTTTCCCGGTTTCTGAACAATATCATGTTTTCACATTGAGACCTATTGTTAAACCGATGACACTAATTGAATAAGTTCAAAGTGTTGGGTTCGTAGGCCTTGTTGGCCCGGTTTATTATATGAAATCCAAAGGGTAGACAGTTGTAGGGTGGCCAAACCAAAGCCCGACCCAGTTTTGATTTCTTGTTTAATAAAATACAAACCCTAGTCGTTTCTCTATATATATTTAATGTTATGTACTTGTAATCGTTGTCACTCAATAAAAAGAAATACCTAGTTGCCACCTGTGGACATAGGTAAGTTTAGACCAAACCACGTTAAATCCTCGTGTTCGTTATTGCTTTCGGGTATGTGTTCGGTTCGTGTGTGTGTTTAATCCTAACAAGTGGTATCAGAGCATAGGTTCTGGATCACACGAAGAACACGGGAACCAGTCGAGTCGCCGCCAAACCTTCTACCTCCGTTGTTTCGCCGCTGTCGTCGTTTGACTCTCGCAGCCACAGCAGCCGTTGTCGCGCGCTCGTTGTAGTTGTTCGGTTTTGTTTGAAAGCAATTGGTTCTTGTTGCGTGTTGGACTGAGAATAATCTTCGGGCTGTGAATACAAGGCAGGAGTCCATTTTGTATTTGAGGTTCTTTATTGTTATAATTGTGTGGATCTTGTTTTGCAATATTATTATCTGTCCCCACATTTAAAAGAAAAGAACTTGTTGCCATTATATTGATTATATATTAGTCCAAAGTCAACTACAAGCCACCACCAACAAATTAATCACTAAGTGAGAAGTATGATTCAGCTTAGACGGGTGGTTTCAGTTAAACAAAGAACGAGCCAATCAAAATCCTATTTGTTAAAGAACTGTTGTTAATCAAAAGACGCCTTAAAAAAACCAGTAACCAGTGCCAACCGCGTTGTCAGGATCTGTCGTTTCAGTATTTGAAGTTTCAGTTTCTGATTTTCAGTTCGTTATACCGCTGCGTTTAAAATAGGTTGATTGTTTAACACAGTTCAGTAGAACATTCGTTAAGTTCAGGCCTGTTCGTTGCCGTGTCTATCTCTGTTTTTATCCAGGTTTTCGTTATAGTCATTGTCATGGCAGAATACGGAAAGGTTTTGTTACAGAAGTTTGATGGACAGAAATTTGGTTGGTGGAAGATGCAAATTTAAGCGCTATTTTTTCAGAAAGACTTGGATGTGGTGTTTGAGGATGAAAAACCAGAAAAGTTGCCAGAAGCAGAGTGGAAGAAGTTAGACAAGAAATCTAGGGCTTGTATTACTTTTTCGTTGTTGGAAGATGTGGCGTTTAACGTCATGAAAGAAACCATAGCCCGGGGTATTATGGATGCACTATCCAACATGTATGAGAAGCCTTCAGCAGCAAATAAGGTCTATCTTATCAGAGAGCTAGTGACAACTCGAATGAAAGAGGATGGGTCAGTTACAACGCATATCAATAATCTTAACTCGAATCTTGTAACATCCCATTTTTCTAGTTTCGGTTAATAAAATGAGAATATGGATTATTATGAGTCGGGCTAGTGTTGGGTAAAATGGATATGGGTTATGGACTTGGGTCATGAAGGAAAGAAGGAAAAGTCCATGGGCTTAAGCCCATGATCCATAATTATATAAACCTTAATTACCCATTTTTCATTCATTTACACATATTCCATACACCACCAAAACACACACTTAGCTCTCTCTCTCTAGTCGAATTCACCAAGGAAAACCGATCCTGATCCAAGGTAATGTTAGTATGATATTGTATGAGCTCAAACCCGTTAGATCTAGTTGCGAAACGACGAGCCGGCACATTTAAACCGTTAAAGTCATGAGATCTGGGTGGAATCAGATATAAACCGAACCTAAGATGAGGTTAGGGGTCACCCTAGCTCAGATCTGGATCGAGCGGGACGAAAAACGGTGAAAATGGTGCAAAAATACGTTTTTTCCGGCAAACCCGCGGTTTTCCAACGACGACGGCACCGGAAAGGCGGCGGGTACGAGGAAGGGAATCTAAGAGAATGTTTCTGACATTCTCTGACCTAACCCTAATTTGTTAATGAAGAGTTAACGAATTACATGCAATTCGTCAGATGATTCGTTACAAGAAGCTTAACGAACTAGCCTTAGTTCGTATCCAGATTCGTTAAGGGAAAGATAACGAATTAGCCCCAATTCGTTATAGTCATTCGTTAAAGGAGATAACGAATTAGAAGGTTCAATTCGTTACAGAGGGGTCATTCGTTATAGGTTTCAATTCGTTATGAGGACCAGTTCGTTATGAACCCAATTCGTTAAGAACCAAGTAACGAGCCAAACCATGTTGAGATAACGAACCATAATAACGAATCAGCTAACGAACTAGATCATGAAAGATAACGAATTAGTTAACGAATCAGGCTTAATTCGTTAGGGCAAATGAGTTAGCGAATTAGAAAATAATTTAAAGTTCTAATGAAAAATGTGATAAGACAGTTAATGGAAATAAAATTTTTCCAAGCTGACCTGGCAGCTCGACCCCAGCCAGGGGCTCTGCCACTTGAACTCTGCTAGGGGCAACTGCCCCTAGACCCCGCTGCCAGGGGCGCTGCCCCCGGACCCCCGTTCGTTGAGGGTTATAACTAGACTAGAAACGCGATGTGAGTAGTGATAGTTAATTGATATGCGTAATTGTTATACAGTTAGTTGAGCACAGCTAAGAAAAGGAATAACAGTTAACGGTGAACGTAATCGAGTTCACGTGAGTTTCTAGCCCCATTCCTTGTTATGTTTTCGGGGCTGTGTGTATACTCGATGTAATTAGTTAATACACTTATCCTAAGTGATAAGTGTATGCCATATATGTTTTATGTGAAAGGTATGATTGACTGCTTGTCAGTACATGAACGATCGTCGGATATTGCATGTACTTCCAGGTAAAAGTTTGATGATAAAAGTGTTGTATATGAAGAATTAATGATGTATTTATGTATGAAACTTGCAATTATGTATATAGAAAGGTATGGCATGAAAGTATGGAAGAAAGGGTGACCGGACCCTAATAATATCCGAGGATGGAGGGTACCTGATGTGGGGAGATCAAACATTTACCAAATAATGAAGACATGGGTTATGGAATTACAAGAGTTTATAATTAATATCTTATGTCTTTTGGTTTAATCATTAGAAGCCCAATGGTTTATAGTTTCGTTTAAATACTTGAGATTTTGTCATGTAAGAAAATAAGGTTTGGAATATATAAAAAAAAATCATTTCCGCTCTATCACAGTGTGTGTTAGTGTGTGAAGGACCTAATTATCGGTATTCTTTGTGAATCAACGATAGTTGGAAGAATTGATCCTGGTATTCGTGTGAATCAACAGGTTCAATTATTTATTTTATTTACGATCTACGTATTTCTGGAAGTTCGGGGAAGAATTGCATGGGTATTTGCAGAATCAACGTGTTTGACTTCGAATTTTATCACCACGCTACGTCAATTGGTATCAGAGCCGAATTCCTGGCTCAATATGGCTTGTGAAGGGGGCAATATCTATGATTCTTGGCCCGTGTTTGATGAATACGAGGACGAGGAATGGTATGTTTGGGCAACCGGTGATGTTCTTGAAAGTTTCAAAAGAAAGCATGAGTGGTCTACAATTTATTCAGGTATTTTTGATGAAATTTTAAGGGATGGTACGTAGAAAATGGTGGTGATATTGTGGTTAATGGTGATTCGAAATTGTCTTTCATATACATGGTATCTCCCACTATTTTGAAACTTCATATTAATGAGTTAAATGAAGATGCAAATTTTAAGAAATTGCCTACCGTAATCATCAACTATTTCACACATTCGAAAGTCAAAGAAAAATATTTTATGTTTGAGCTTGATATGGTGGGCCTCAAAATGAATGATGATTACATGAATATAAAAGAATTACATGAAGTGGTAATTACTTGTGACGGGCCCATACACGTAACTCTTAAAGGTGAAGGTGTGGTGATAGTATTTAACATGAATCGGATGGATGGTCCCTTTGACCCAGGTGGCTATGGTTCAAAGACAAAAACTCGAGGGCGAGTTTTTTCCAAAGGTGGAGAGAATGATGTGGGGAGATCAACCATTTACCAAATAATGAAGACATGGGTTAAAGAATTATAAGAGTTTATAATTAATATCTTATGTCTTTTGGTTTAATCATTAGAAGCCCAATGGTTTATAGTTTCTTTTAAATACTTGAGATTTTGTCATGTAAGAAAATAAGGTTTGGAATATATAAAAAAAAATCATTTCCTCTCTATCACAGTGTGTGTTAGTGTGTGAAGGACCTAATTATCAGTATTCTTTGTGAATCAACGATAGTTGAAAGAATTGATCCTGGTATTCGTGTGAATCAACATGTTCAATTATTTATTTTATTTACGATCTACGTATTTTCTGGAAGTTCGGGGAAGAATTACACGGGTATTTGCAGAATCAACGTGTTTGACTTCCAATTTTATCACCACGCTACGTCAGTACCGGACCCTGTAGGTTCCCTGGACGGATCACACGAGATATCCCGATATACACAGGTGCGGAATCCCTGTGTAGATCGTTACGGACGTAGAACACAAACACACGAATACACGAATACGATACGAACAAACTCACGTTATATTAATAACTCAACACGTGATATAATCACAGTTACAGACTCTCGACCTCACGTCACTTGACTCACTGAATTACACGAACTCGAACCCTATTAAACAATAATCCGTAACCTATATAAATACACGACAACTTCGCCTCAGGAGAAGTTGTCCATAACTTCGCTTGGTTAACAAGTTCGCCTAAGCGAACTTGTCAACAACTTCGCTTGGTTAACAAGTTCGCCTAAGCGAACTTGTCAACAACTTCGCTTTAAACAAACAAATACATAAACAATATTACAGACTCGATTACAGACACTAGACATATGAACTACTGACATTTATGCACCAACAGACTCCCCCTTGGCAGTAGCTTCATATCTTGATCTTTCAGCTCTTGTCTCGTAATCCTGTAACTTCAAGCGTGCACTCCTTCTCTAACACACACCGACACAACTCGTTGATACTTTCTTGCTTCGTCCTTCCAAGCTGGAATATAAAAGATTTTCTTCTCGTTAAGCACCTTCAGATCAGCTTGCGATAAGTTAACAAGATGCATCGGATCGTAAACTCTAAGAATCTCTTGTTCATCCTCATCTTCCATCACTGCCTCCACTGTCTCACAATCAACGAACCACCACTTTAGGTCTTTAAGCACATCCTTGGGCATAAGCTTCATCGGTACTTCTTTAAGGCACCGGATTGGTTTATACTTCATAACCATCCAAGGCTTTCCATCAGCTCTCAAACCTCTATCCTTGTCTTCAACAAGTTTCCCTTTCTGTGGTTTCAACAGCTCAAACTTCTTTTCCTTTATGCTCTCTTTCCATACGATTTTCCCTATGACTCTAGCCATATTATCGTCACTTCGATTGATCAACCCCAATCTGGCTAAGTCTTTAACCTCACATTCAGGCAGTGTGTTTAACGATCTCAACATTCTTCTAAGGTACTGAACTCCATCATATCGTTTAATCACGAAGAGCCGCAACTGCTCATCATAAATCCAGCATATAATCCCTTTCTTTGCTTCAGCATATCCCTTAATATTGTAACTCTTTTTGAACATGGTAGGGACTGCCGGTTTCTTCGTTTTGACGAACCAATGAGCATATCCTTCCTTCCACCTCTGCTGCTCTTCCCATTCAGTATCTTCAACTGCCGTTTGATCACCCATATCGGCCTTCTCAACCTCTGGAATGTCATGTTCGACATTTTCCTCTATTATCTCTCCTTCCTCAATCTCATTTTCAATCTCAATCTGCTCACCGATCTTCTCAATCACATCACTCGGCAGCACATCCTCATCAAATAACATATCGTCACTGAACATATCATCGTCAAGTTCCCTCAACGCATCAATCACGTCATCATCAACCAACACCACATCATCACCACCAGAACCACCAGCCGCGTTGGCAGACTCCCCCTGAGCTGTGGAAGTACCAAGAGCTAGAGAAGTTCTTGGCAGCTCACCACCTGCATCTTTCGATGCATTGGGATCTTCGTCTCGGTCATTTCTTCTTTTCGTCCTTAGCTCGTCGCCCTTACAGCTCATCTCCCCCTGAGATGCCAAGAACTCCTTCAAGGCATCTATAATTTTCCCATGCTCAACCAGGAGGGATGGCTGTAGTTGATTTGCTTCTACTAGGCGTTGAATAGTCTTCGATTGCTCTGCCACGATCCGCTCTAGTGAAGCTATTCTCTCTGAGTCTGACATAGGCGTAGGCGAGACATCAGAAGCAGGCGTAACCGCAGGTGGTACCATACCTGATAACCCTGCAGTAGTGACGACCGTTGACTCTACAAATCGTGCAGCTACCACCGACTGAGTAAGCGTTGGAGGTGGTAGAGACACAATCTCCGGAGTCGACATCTGGATAGTAGTGGTAGATGGAATGCCAGCAGATGATGTAGCCACTACGGGAACATCCGCAGCGCTTGTACTTGTAACCTGTACAGAAGTAGGAACGATAGACATACCAGACAGTGCAGCCGGAGCGAAACGTACCATCCTTGAAGTCTCTCCAGCTCCCATACCTGCACCTGTCCTTTCCCGTCTTGAACGTCTTATCAGCTTATGTATATCTTCTTCCTCTTCTGACTCATCATCATCCTCCGTTCTCTTTCTCTTCCCAAACGTTCTCTCTCGAGACACCATCAACCGTCTCCCCTCATTCATGATCTCATCCAAACCTGAGTCAGCCATCGACGTAGCTGCTCTAGTAACACTCACACCCGAACCCTGTGCAGCAGAGACCTGCACCTCTTCATGTGTATCAACTTGATCCATATCGAAATAACCTTGACCTCCAAAGACAGCATCAAGATCTATATCCTCTGCAGCCGACACAACAGGCACAGCAGATGCAGCTTGAGTTGCTCTTGCCTGTCGTGGTTGAGGATCTCTGAACTCGTCCCCACCAGCAGGAACATACTCTGGGTTGATTAAAAACCCAAACAGTGGAGTATGCCTAGGACGACGTTCAGGGTTGCTCCTCGCACTCGAAGTGCGGCATTGAGCAAAGATACGTTTGCTCACAGATTCCACGTATCTGATCGGTCGTCTCTGAGGTAGATTCGGAGCCACATGGTTCAATATCATCTGGATGAAACATGGATACATAATGAACCGCTCCCGAGCCATCGCCCTTCTCTGTCTGTCAATCTCGTAAAAGACCATCTGACTAAAACTATAGCGTTTATTGTAAGTCAGTGCAGTCATTGCGGACTGCATGGTCGCACCCATACCGTCAGTGCCCGCCTTCCTTCCTGACATGCAAACTATCATGACGTGCATAAGGAAGTGCCACTGACCAAGTAGAAAACCCTTCCGTCTCTGTGAATCGCCCAATGGACCAGAATAGCCCATTCGGAGAAACGCTCCATCACGAAACGGAGCCACAAACTCAGTTGGGTCGTCCCTCGTCTCTTCTCCAAACCGTAACGCCACCCGAATCTGTTCAGAATTGAACTGAACCTGTTGATTGTTCACAGTCGCTCGCATGACCGGGGGCTCAACACGACAATCGTATTCTACCGTCTGCCAAAAGTCTTCGATATTTGGTAAGGATATCTGCAGAGTGTTCGTGATAGCATGAAAAATCCTCGAACGTATGAGGAAAGTAATAATCTCGCGGTAATCCTCAACGCCGCTCGCTTCCGGGTCAAGGGTGATGTACATATTGTGACCCGGGAAAAATTGCCTCTGATTGTCACCGTCGTCTCCTCCTGCACCTCCAGCACCAGCTACTGCAGCCATATCTGCAACAAACGAACCAAGTTAGATAAACGTTAATGAATAACACAAGTTCGCTGGTTACCATGAGCGAAGTTGTGATAATCTGTTTATAGGCGAAGTTAAAGGTGGGGCGAAGTTGGGAACAACTTCGCTTCAGCCTTAAGTTCGTCTATTTAACATTCAGTAAAATTGATCTAGGCGAAGTTAATGTTAACTTCGCCTCATCACAACATCGCCTCAGGAGAAGTTAATGATAACATCGCCTCAGGCGAAGAAAAGCCTCAGGCGAAGTTACGGATAACTTCGCCTAAACCTTAAGTTCGCCTGAATCTGAATCGGCGACAGTAAGGATTATGGAACAACGTGCAGTTGATGTTTTCGTGATTAAGGAATCCAGAAAACATGATGTTAAGGTAATCTAGACGATCAAAGTGGTTCTTAACACGTAAAAACAAGTTTTGAAAATCGGTTTTTAAATTCCAATGGTCCGAGGTTTCGAAATCGGTCCAAACGACCCCTGATTAGCATGAATAAACATGGAATATATGATAAATCGACATCTCGAACCTTGAATCTTAATGAAATCTGGGAAAAATAACTCGGAATCGAAATAAACAATAAGTTCGCCGGAAAATCAGTAAGTTCGCCGGAGAATACGGATAAGTTCGCTGTTTTTGAAAAGTGATGAACAGTTTGACTCTTGAACATCCTTATATAGTGTCTGGGTTATACAGGCGAAGTTACGGATAACTTCGCCTAGGCGAAGTAATTCACAACTTCGCCTGTTTAACAACATCGCCTATATTTACAAAATCAAACCTTATAATTTGAACATTTTTCAATTAACTCTTTAAAACTTCCCTTTAAGAAATAAATGACATGATCAATTCCAAGTAACCAGTTAAAAAATCATAAAACTATCTAAGTACAAAAACTTAAAAAATTTAAAGTATAAGGGATCAAATTTCAGTCTAGTTAGGGACTACCACGTTTTTAGAAAAGATCCGAACAGGAATCATACTAATTACGTGACTGTCACATAGATCCGTGTTTAGCTGTATTATGACATATAGAGACAGGTTGTAAGCAGGTATAACTTAAAGTGGTTTTCATCGTTTCTGTGATACGAGTTAGGTTCGATTAAGCCTCAAAATTTAAGTGAGCAACAACTCAGAAATTTTGATGCCTCCTATCTATCCTCAAAGCGTATTTGGCTTTCCCCAAGTCACCCCGAATTGACCTCGACCCATAGTGTCTGATTAAACTTGTAAGTATTCTTGAACTGCTTCCCGTTTTTCTCTCTTACTCAATGATTGTGAAGTCTTGATTTTGTCATCTCTAATATGTTTCAATAACTCCAAATATATATATATATATATATATATATATATATATATATTTTTCTTTAATAAACATAGACTTCAAAGTAGAAATTAACTGCAAGTCCCGAATCTGGATCACTGCAGTATCTTGAGACGCTATCTTCACGGGAATCAGAACACTTACGGGCTCGTGTATGACTGGGTAATCACTTTCTGCCTATCATTCGGAAAGATATATATGAAGACATGCAAAACTCTTAAGGAGTTTCCACGTAAAATCAAGTAAATTTAGTTTGTATAACATCTACTTTTACGCACCATTAAAAAGTTACCATGACATACAATGACTGTTCTAAAGCCTTTTAAGCCTAATAACTTCACTAGTTAAGCACACAGAATCAGTATAACTATCATTTTCCAAGGTTGGATCAATTTTCTGTTAAACATAGCAAATGAACTTCTTACGAAGTAGTAGACTTGAAAAGTAATTTCATTTCCCATTTCTTTCAAAATTTTAACATTAATCGCCCCGACCAAAACAAAGTCTTCAGGTAAACGGCTATCCCGAAGATCCAATGGATCAGCTGGACCGACCACATACTAGTATGTGTCCTTCTAACTAAGTATGATCGACTAATTTTAAGCGAAAGAATGAAAAACTTATCATAAACCGCCCCGGTCACTATCAGTAATCTGGTTAATGGCTATCCTCAAAATCTACAAGTAGAAAATGAAGACCAAAACATATCCGAAGACAAGTCCTTCAAACTGATGTAACCGGCATATTTTTAAGCGATTAGTGACGTTTTTTTTTAAATATCACAAGAAAAGCATGGTTACTCGGGATTGATCATCCCATTCAGTTCAATAAGGTTTTGAAATCTGGATTTGTCAAACGCTTTAGTATATAAATCAGCGAAATTATCAAGCGTATCCACCTTTTCAAGCACAATCAATTTCTTCTCAGCACAATCCCGTATAAAATGATGACGTATGTCAATATGTTTAGTTTTACTATGTTTCACGGGATTGTTAGTTACTGAGATAGCAGCTGTGTTATCAATGCAAATAGGAGTAAGTATGAAATTCAGACCATAGTCGCGCAACTGTTGTTGAATCCAAAGAACCTGAGAGCAGCAGTTGGATGCTGCCATGTATTCTGCCTCACAGGTTGAAATTGCGACTGAAGTCTGCTTCTTGCATTGCCACGACACCAATCTGCCACCAAGAAACTGACATCCTCCAGTTGTTGACTTCCGACTCTGATTGCACCCTCCATAATCAGAATCTGTGTAAGCGACCAGCTCCAAGTCTCCTCCTCTCGGGTACCACAATCCCAGCTTCGGCTTGCCCTTGAGATACCGCAGTATCCTCTTTGCACCTTTCAAATGAGATTCTTTTGGATTTGCCTGAAAACGTGCACAAAGACAAACAACAAACATTATATCAGGCCTAGATGCAGTTAAGTACATTAAAGAACCTATTATTGCCCGATATTGAGTTGGGTCCACATCTGCATCACCGTCTACTCCAGCACCCAATTTGTGATTGACGCAGATTGGAGTATCATATGGAGAACTGTCCTCCATCTTGAAGCGCTTGAGCACATCATGAACATACTTCGTCTGATGAATGAACATCCCGTCCTTCTTCTGATCAACCTGCAATCCTAGAAAGAAAGTTAGTTCACCCATAGCACTCATTTCAAACCTTTTCTTCATGACGGCTTCAAACTCCTGACACATGGAGACTTTTGACGCAGCAAATATAATGTCGTCCACGTAGACTTGTACCAGCAGGAAGTCGCTTCCATCTCTTTTGAAGAACAACGTGCTATCAATTTTCCCTCTTTCAAAACCATTTTCGAGCAAGTAATCTGATAAAGTTGAATACCAGGCACGAGGTGCCTGATGTAATCCATATAACGCCTTGCTCAATTTGTACACGTGATCTGGAAAGTCTGGGTCAGGAAAACCCGGAGGTTGCTCAACATACACAACCTCATCAACTTTCCCATTCAAAAACGCACTCTTCACATCTAGCTGAAACACCTTCATCTTTTCATAAGCAGCAAACGCTAAAAACAATCTTATGGCTTCCAACCTGGCGACAGGATCGAACACTTCGTTATAATCAATCCCCTCTTGTTGATTAAAACCTTTAACAACTAGCCTCGCCTTGTTTCTTATAATAATCCCCTTATCATCTCTCTTGCACTTAAACACCCATTTTGTGCCTATCGCATGCACATTCTTTGGTTTTTCAACCAAAGTCCAAACTTCCATCTTCTCGAATTGAGCCAACTCTTCTTGCATGGCTTCGACCCACGAGCTGTCCTTTAAAGCCATTTGATAATTCTTCGGTTCAATCTGGCTTATAAAGCAGGTGTACAGGCATTCATTGATTATTCCTGTCTCCTTAATGCTTGTATAAACACAGGTGTGTTCATTCAAGCTACTTCTCGTTTGTACACCTGAGGACACATCACCAATCACATTATCCAAAGGGTGATCTTTATGAATTCTCGTAGTCGGAACAGAACCGACATGCAAATTATCTTCCAAATTAGAAGAGATCTCGTCAATGGTTGTTTCTGGCTGAGAGTGAAATGGATTGAAAAATTCTTCTTCAGTCGAGGCAGCAGGGGTACCAGTAGAGTTTGATGAGGAAGGTTGACATTTATCAATCAGCTGTCTTTGCAATAGATTTTCTTCCTCATCAAGTATCATCTTCATCGCAACTCTTTCTTCTTCATCAGAAATTTCCAAATCTGGTATGTTAAAAGACTTAAAAAGCTTAACATAGTCGAAAAGCTCAGCAGGTCCATTGCTTGGTTTTGGCGGTTGGTAACTTGTGATGTCGGTGTTACACACCACCTCCACCTTGCAGGTCGAAGTATTGAAGACACGTCTGTTGGGAGTACCAACAACATAACCGACTAAGATTCCTTCATCGGCTACTTCGCTAAATTTAGAATTTGTCTTCAAGATCGAACAAGGGGACCCGAATGGTTCAAGACCACTCAAGTTGGGCTTCCTTCCATGCATAAGCTCGTAACACGTTTTACCAAGTCTCTTAACAGTTAACACTCTATTCAGAACATAGCAGGCTGTAGCAACTGCTTCAGCCCAGAACATCACAGGAAGCTTCGAATCTGCCAGCATAGTTCTGGCTCCTTCAATTAAAGTTCGGTTCTTCCTTTCAGCCACTCCATTCTGTTGCGGAGTATACGGAGCGCTGTATTGGTGTTCAATTCCTTTCTGAAGACAGAAGATCTCCATCTCAAAATTCTTGAACTCCGTTCCATTGTCACTCCTGATGAACTTAACTGTTTTACCCATGACGTTCTCAACTTTGGTAATCAAATTCTTCACCATTTGAGCCGTCTCATCTTTCGATTTCAGAAAATATACCCACGAATATCGCGAGTAGTCATCAGTGATCACCAAGCAGTAAGAAGTACCTCCTAGACTTTTTGCATTCACGGGACCGAAGAGATCCATGTGAAGCAGTTCTAGAGTACTGGCAATAGAGTTGACCGTCTTGGTGAGATGGGATTTCTTGTGTTGCTTTCCCTTCTTGCATGCTATACATTTGTCTTCAAAGTTAAAACTTTTCAAGGGAACGCCCATCACAAGTCCATTCCTGACAATGTGGTTCATCTTCCGAAGATGAATGTGCCCCATCCTCCTGTGCCACAGTTCGGATTCCGATTCGCTTGCTTTCGTCATTAAACATGATTCTTCCGTGGCCATTTCAGTAGACCTCATATCCATCATATAAGTATTTGTATCACGTGGAGCTTTCATCACTATCCACTCGTCTGGTATCTGAAAAACCAGGCTTCAACACGATCGCCTCATTCTTCGTGAAATGAACAGTGTACTCCTTATCACAAATCTGCGACACACTCAGCAGATTGTGCTTCAACTCTTCTACAAAGTTCACATTCTCAAGAGTCATTTTTCCATTGGACACCGTTCCTCTTCCAGTAATTCTGCCCCCACTTTCACCGGCAAAGCTAACTCTCGCTCCTTGAACAGGTTTTAAGTCGTGCAACAAGTATTTGTTACCCGTCATATGCCGGGAACAGCCGCTATCTACAATCCAAAGACTGTGGGCAGCCCTGTTCAACTGTTCCTGCACAGTAAAGCAAAGGATTAGAATCTAGGGACCCAAGACCAATTGGTCTTGGATCTATACATCCCGTACTTCTGCTTTCCAAAGTTAGCATCTGGATAATTCCTGTCAGTCCTATTAGGAAATCTCCTTGGAAATTGAGTGTGAGGCCTTCCAAACCTATGTATATTGAAAGTATTATATCTTGTGGTTTGGTTATTAGCATTGTTAAACTGAGGTTTGTTTCTGTGAAAACCTGAATTAGTTACATTTCGGAACTTTGAAGGGTTTTCATTTTTAGCAGTATTAAAATTTCCATTAGGCTTATGCTCAGTTTTAATAGGCCTCACACCTCTGAATTTCGGCGTCAGAGGGCAATCTGCGACAAGATGTCCTAACTTATTACACCTAAAACAACACCTATGCTCCATTTTCTTTTCAAAGGTTGTTTTGGATGTCGAGGCTGTGTTACCGGCCGTTCGTCTCACATAAGGTGGGACGTACGGGTTGAGTGGAGTACTCTTTTTATAGGTTTTATCTTTTTCTCCACCAGTGGGTAACACTACCTTCTCTTTTGTCTTACCCGATTCGGACAACTTATCCGAATCTGATGAGACTGGACTCGTAACAGAAATTTTCACACTTGAAACAGGCGAACTCGTTTCGCCACTACTAACACTTGGTTCTTTACTCGTAACCTTGATTGGAACTGTCTGAGGAACTTCAAAATCAACAGATTTCTGAACACTAGGGTTAAAAGTGTAATTGTGGTTATAAGGTGGTGGAACCTCGTGATAACCAATTCCTCCCCTCTTCGCAGAGGAATCTTGACCACTAACAAGGTGATCAAGAATAGCTGAGGAATTTCTGAACTGCTCAAGTTTTCGGTTCAGTTCCACCACTTTCACCTGGTGGTCAGCAATCTGCTTTTCTCGTTCAGCAATCAGTTTACTCTTTTCTTCTAAAACCTCATAACTTAGATCAATTACTTCAATTTTTTCAGCAAGTTTTGTTTTTAAGCTTTTAACATCTTTTTCACACGCTTTTATTTTAACTTTGTAACTGTTTTCTCTTGCTTTCATAAAGTGATGATCTTCTTTAAGAGTTTTAAATTCAGCATCTAAACGAACATACTGATCAGTTATGGTAGCAAGTTGCTCAGACAAATTCTCACATTTAGTACAAATAGGTTTAGAACTTACCTCGGAGAGTTGATCATTGTTATCTGCCATGAAAGCTTTTTCCTTACCAGTAGCTTTCTCTTCTCTGGTAATCTTCTCACATTCTTCATTCTCAACCTTAGCCATATTTTCCTGCTCACTAGTTTTATTCGAATGCAGGTTCCAGTTGTATTCACCTGCTTCTCTGGACATCATGGCATTGACTTCTTTACTACTCCCAGTGTGCTGTGCAGACCGGCCTAGACCACGTTCAACTCGCTCGTTTCTGCACCCTTTGGCAAAGTGCCCGTTTTGTTGACAGTTATAGCACCTCACCTTAGACTTGTCGAACCCTGGCCTGCCACCAACAAACTTTCTCCCCGTCTTTCTCATAAACTTCTTCACTCTCCTCACTATCATGGCCATCTGCCATTGTAAATCCATTTCCTCCAGATCATCAGCATCGATCTGGTCATAGTCTTCATCCAGCATCGCTGGATCAACAACCTTTCCTTGAATATAGTTTTCATATGAAGCAATAAACGAAGCATAGAGGCCAAACTGCTCTTCAGCAGATTTGACGCTCATTGGCATCTTAGAGTAATTATTGCTTGAGGAACTTGAAGATCCACTAGTCTTGCTTGCTGTCTGTTGAGTACCACTTGATCCACCGGCTACAAAGCAAACATCCCCATTTGAGTTTACTGACACATGCCCCTCCTGTGAAGACTTGGCACACGACTCGCCCTTCGAGTAGTAGGCGGCAGAATCAGTCTTTGAACTTGAATTTGAGTTTACTTTAGCACCGTACATGCCTGGATCTTGAACCTGATCCATAGATGTCTCTTTTCTGACCATATTAAGCTCAAAAGTTCTGAGCTTGTTGACAGTGGTTTCAAGATCATAAGTAGGGAAGTCCTTGTCTTCCCTCATCAGCACAGTATACATCTCCCATTTTGGTGGGAGGGCATCGAGAAGCTTTTCCACAATCTCTTCTTCTCGGTAGGAAATGGAGTAGTTACTCAATTCAGTCATTAGATGATAATATCGAGTGATAATATCATCAAGAGATTCGTTCTTCAAGTACTTAAAGACTGAAAATTGAGTTTTGAGCAACTTTATCTTTGAAGCCCGAATACCTACATTCCCTTCAAATCTGTTCTCAAGAGCTTCCCAAAGCTCTCTAGCTGATGTATACTTTCTGAACGTATGGAGGATCTCCTGTGGAAGAGCCATTGTGATTGCAGCATGAGCCTTGCTTTCGGCTTCATACATCTTTTTCTCCTCCTCTTCCATTTTACTGTATTTCTTGATTTGGTCTCGACCCTCATACTCCATGACTGGTGGAATATATCCATCTTGGATGCATACCCACATTTTCGCATCCTGGTACTTAACGTATTGTATGAACCGATCCTTCCACGCGACAAAGTCGGTTCCCTTCAGCAACCTTGGGGCCTTTGTAGCTGACCCCGCCTCAACTTCCATCTTTACAAGCTCCGAAATGTTGATCGACGACATCCTTCTTGAAGACTAAGAAACCTGAAAAATTCTGAGTAGGCGAAGTTAATAAAAATTTCCTCTGAACAGTACTGTAGGCGAAGTTAAGGAAAACTTCGCTTGAGTAATAACTTCGCTGGATCTTTCTTAAATTCGCGTGACTGGGCGAAGTTGAGAATAACTTCGCTTAGGGTAAGCGAACTTAGAAAGTAGGCGAACTTAAAGAAAAATTCGCTGAGCTAGGCGAACTTGATAAGAACTTCGCTGAGTTAGGCGAAGTTGAGGAGGTAGGCGAAGATGTAAATAACTTCGCTTCTCCTTATATCTTCGCCGAAACCCTACGTATCCTGACGGCAACTTCGCCTGATGAACAGCAACTTCGCCTGACGAACTCAAACTTTCTACAGATCTGAAAATCGGATTTTAACGAAGTTTTTGACGGTTTAAAGGCTTGAACACACTGGTAGGAGGTTAGAATGAGCAAAAACACCAAAAACTCGTCCCGCGAAAAGCCGAAACGGGACGAATTCTACACCCGCGTGAATATCCCGAACCACACAATCGAGCAAAAGCTCTGATACCAATTGTAGGTTCCCTGGACGGATCACACGAGATATCCCGATATACACAGGTGCAGAATCCCTGTGTAGATCGTTACGGACGTAGAACACAAACACACGAACACACGAATACGATACGAATAAACTCACGTTATATTAATAACTCAACACGTGATATAATCACAGTTACAGACTCTCGACCTCACGTCACTTGACTCACTGAATTACACGAACTCGAACCCTATTAAACAATAATCCGTAACCTATATAAATACACGACAACTTCGCCTCAGGCGAAGTTGTCCATAACTTCGCTTGGTTAACAAGTTCGCCTAAGCGAACTTGTCAACAACTTCGCCTGGTTAACAAGTTCGCCTAAGCGAACTTGTCAACAACTTCGCTTTAAACAAACAAATACATAAACAATATTACAGACTCGATTACAGACACTAGACATATGAACTACTGACATTTATGCACCAACAGACCCTAATAATATCCGAGGGTGGAGGGTACCGGACCCTAATAATATCCGAGGATGAAGGGAGACCGGACCCTAATAATATCCGAGGATGGAGGGTACCGGACCTTAATAATATCCGAGGTATGTAGGGTGAAATACCCTTTATAACGTAAGGTTAGCTATAAATGTGTATGGATGAATGAAGTACAGGTTATGTATGTAATGCGTACCTTCAGGAACGTATATGTGTATGTAAAGTAAGTTATGTGATTAACTAGAACTCACTCAGCGTAGCTGACTTTTAGTATGCATGCAGGTTAACAGATTAAGACAGCTGGTTTGAGATGGACACATGGCATGATTGAAGAGGCTGGCATCTGAAGATTGTCATGATCTTTTGAATGTTATATTTTAGGTTATGTTTTAAAAGACAAATTTTGGGTATCTGTAATGAATGGTGGATGTTTTATATTATTCCGCGAAAGTTTTATTTACTCTGATATTTAGAACTGCGTTTATGAGTAAATCCAACGTCCAATGTAGGGCACCGGTAACGGGGCCTTACAAATCTCTCCCGCTTAGTGTCATTTGGAATTAAGTTTGATGATGAAGTTCAAGGTCTTTTATTGTTATCCTATTTGCCCGATAGTTGGTCGTAAACAGTGACCGCAGTTTGTAGTTCGTCTACAAAAAATACTTTTGATGGAATTCGGGATTTGATTCTTGGAGAAGATTCATGACGCGGAAATTCAGGTGAATCATCAAGTGATATATTAGTCACAGAAGGTAGGGGTAGGGGAAAACAACAAGGCAGTGGGAGCAGGAAGAGGAGTCAGTCTAAGACTCGTAAGGATATTGAATGTTGGGGTTGTAAAGATAAGGGACACTTCAGGAATCAGTGTCCGAATGGTAAGAAAGAGGTGAACGTTACAGAAGTCAACACTGCAGAAGAATGCTCAGAGGATGAGTTTTCGGTTCTTAGTGTTGAGAGTAACGTTGATTCTTGGGTGATGGATTCTGGTGCATCGTTTCATGCCACTCACTGTAGTGAAACGATGAAGAATATTAAGATTGGGGATTTTGGAAAGGTTCGACTTGCGAACGATGATATTCTAGAGGTTATGAGTATGGGATATGTTGATTTGATAACTTCAGCAGGTACTTCTTGGACTTTGAAAGACGTGAGGGTTATTCCAAGTTTAAAGAAACGTTTGATTTCAGTTGGGCAGTTGGATGACCAGGGGCACGATGTTAAGTTCGGGAATGGGCAGTGGAAAGTAGTCAAAGGGAATCTCGTGGTTGCTCGTGGCAAGAAAATGGGTTCGTTGTATATGGTCGATATGTCACCGAAAGGAGTGGATCCAGTTTTGGTGAAAGACAAAATCCGGTTCACAGAATCTCATGGGCAGAAGAAGGTTCGTTTTGCAAGTAACAAACCCAGAGCCAAAGTAAAGATTCAGGATGAATGAGCTAGGAAGGTTAAGTCAGTCGGAGGACATCGTGACAGTGGGAGCACAGGTCGTGTTTCAGTTACAGTTCCAGGTTGACAGTGGATTAAGAAAACCAGTATTCCAGCTGTTAAAGTCTCTCCAGTGAATTACTTGATGAATATGGAGAGTGTTTGTTCTCGGGGTATCTCAGGATCCAGCAGTTCATTTCAGTGGGAGCCGGTAGGGACAGAGAACGGGTCAGGGGCAGTTTTAGCCGTGACTGATGTGTTGGAGCTCCGGGGAGCTTCAACAGGCCTTCAGGTTAATTGATGAGAATGCGGTGGCAACTAGAAAATGTTTAGATTACAGAAGTACAATAGGAGTGCAGACGAGAGTACTCAAGGCCTCCGAGTGGGAGAGTGTTGGGTTCGTAGGCCTTGTTGGCCCGGTTTATTATAAGAAGTCCAAAGGATAGATGGATGTAGGGTGGCCAAACCGAAGCCCAGCCCGGTTTTGATTTCTTGTTTAATAAGATACAAACCCTAGTCGTATCTCTATATATATTTAACGTTATGTACTTGTAATCGTTGTCACTCAATAAAAAGAAATACATAGTTGCCACCCATGGACGTATGCCAGTTTAGACCGAACCACATTAAATCCTCGTGTTCGTTATTGCTTTCGTGTTTGTGTTCGGTTCGTGTGTGTGTTTAATCCTAACACAAAGACCCAAAAAAAACTTACAAATACAATTAATACATTTATAAAATATAAATACATAACTACCTTAAAACAAAGTATGAAAAAGTATTATATTTCTATAAAAATCATGTTAATAAAACAAAAGAAATAATAAGTCCATAGTAGTAAATGAATCAATAAATGAGTCTTTAAAAGTTAAACAACAAAAGAAAGTAAAAAAGAAAATTAAAATTAAAATTAAAATTATAATTCGGTTTAGCGGGAAGTCGACCTGTTCAAATCTACACAACCAACATGGTTAGGTGTTAGTTTTGTTCCGGGCAACCGTTCGGGTGAAACCCCAAAAACATATATTGATATACTAGACGGGTGTTCGTGTGATGCAGCGGGAACACCTACCGTTGATAATGGTTTGGTTTTAATTTTTAACGGTTATGTTTCGGTTTACGATGATTAAAAACTGCTACTAACTGTTTATTTGAAAACTATCTGAACTCGCAAACACCGCTACTTAAATGTTAAACTTTTGAACTAAAAAAAACTAAGGCGATATCATACTCAAATTAAAGAGAATAAAATTCTAGTTTTTATGGTGCCGGTTTTTATAAAAAATATTATCGTATGAAAAAATTATGGTTGTTTAAAAGTCATGGGTGGAAGTTGGGTTAAATTTGAAATTATAAAGTATATATTGTTAAAAGTTAAAGGGTTAAGGTTGTAAATATTACTTATAGACTATCTTGCCCCTCTTCCATGCTACATAAGTTGTACCATTTGTTAATTAAGTTGTAATTTACTTAAAATTTAAGTGCCTTAATTTATCCTTGGTTGGTGTATTATGTATAGTATATATAAACTATAATGAAAGCTTAACTGAAATCTGAAAAAAAAAAGAAAAAAGTCAATATAAATGTTTAAAAGAGATGGTAGATCATATTTAGGATAACTGGATTTTAATAATCTAAACTATTAAGTATTGGCCAATAATAATTGCAACTAAGAGCATTCTCATCCCATTTCCTATAATTATGTGAGGAAAATTTGTAAATTATAGGGTGAGGTTGTGAGTGATTGTGAGTGTAAATTATAAGATGGAGAGAGAAATGTAGTGATTTTCTGTAAATTTAGGGAAACATTGTTTCCCCTATTCATTTTTTAATATTTGTTGGATTGGTTGTGAGTATATGAGAGAGAAAATTGTAATGATAAAGGCATAAAAATATTATTTAATTGAACATGAGAGAGAAATGTAGTGTTTTTTAGTGTAATTATAGAGATAGGAATGGGGAACGAGTTGAGAATGCTCTAACAATCTAACCAGTAACAATCCCATCTTTCAACTTTGTTACCAATAACAATCCTTGACTAACAAACTTTTAACTTCGTTAATTTATGATAATGTGACATGTTATGTGGCAATGACATGGATTTCTTCATTTTATTTCATTTTAATTAAATATAATCCATTTAAGATTAACTTCAAAAAGACATTAAATCATAACCGTCTTCCATCTTTCTTGATCCTTTGACAAACTCCTCGACCACCTCTAGACCATCACTCGACACCGTAACACCTCTACCAAAACCTATAACCATCGCAATCATCTCCCTTAAACGCCATCATCTGCAACTTTCTCACTGCTTTCACCGTTTTCGACGACCACCACCATCTCCGCCCATCATCTGCAACTTTCTATATCTCTCTTTCTATCTCTCCCTGTTACTCTATCCATTTCTCTCTCTTTTCCAAATCCGGTCGGAAAATACCGACTAAACATTCTGACCAATCTCGTTTCTCTATCACTCAATCTCTTTCTCACCAGATCTGAAATATAATCGCTCAATCTATCTTTGATTGCACCACGCTGGAAGAGTGGAAGATAACGATTGGGAATAAGTACAAGTTTCATATGGTTTTGTTGTATCGGAGGTTGTGGCTGGCGATTTTTAGGTAATGTTGTGGTCGGACCGGATGCAGGAAGGAGGCAAGGAGAGACACCGGATCACCGAAGTTGTAGATGGTGACCGGAGAAGATGACGGTGCCTGCCGGAGGTTTTTGTTGCTGGACAACGGTGGACTTGATATGGCGGTGAATGATGGTTTAGAGGTGGTGGTTAGAGGTGGTACGACGAGGAAGAAGAAAGATGTGTGGGTCGGGTTTAGTTTTAAGTCTATGATCTAACTATTGACACACATAGCAAAGGGGTATTTTCGTCATTTCACTATAACTATTACATTTAAATAAAATGAAGAAATCATTGCCACATAACATGCCATGTCATCATAAAGTAACGGAGTTAACAGTTTGTTAGTCTGGGATTGTTATTGCCATTGGTAACAAAGTTAAAAGTTGAGATTGTCATTAGTTAGATCATTAGTTTTGATTATTACACCAATACTTAATAATTTGGATTATTAAAATCCATTTTTTTACATATTTATATAATATCAACATTAACAAAAAGAAGAAAAAGTTGTCACCTAATAAAAAAAATAAGGTCAAGTACTAAACCATCTTTTAAGGAATCATCAAAGAATAAAAAACAAATTACAAACACATACCAAATACCATAAAGTTATATGGAACTGTCCTTAGAAAAATCATGGGATGACGAGCACGCTGCAAACTTGTGGACTGGGTGTAGTGGTGGGTTGAGAGACTGAGTTGTACTATACAACAAAATAATTTATAAATAAAAGGTTGAAATTAATAATGCAAGGGTGTCAGGGTGACATTATTTAATCATTTACAGATATTAAAAACGAATTGAAACATATGAGACAGTTTATCAGTTTCTTTAATATTCTAAAGATTGAACCCATGAAACGCAGCTATAAACTCAGTTTGCAAAGTACAATTATATGAGAAGCTTACGAAAGTACTTTGAATCATTACTATACTAGTATTTAATAATGACTAAAATTGAGTTGATCACAAAATCATTATTCAAAAGAAAGTTAAAAATGATTTAAGTGTTGCTCCGTATATATTTATTTTTTAATCTAGTCACACTAATTTTTTTTAACCAAATAATTCTTTTATTTTTAGAATATACTCGCCTGTTAAGAAAATTTATTACTGTATTTAAATTTTAAACATCATACTAGAAAGAAAAAGATGATATCTTTTTAGATAACAATTTATTGTGATTGCTGATAAATATCGTACGTAAATTCGGTTAAGTCTACCAGGGTTAAGCAATAGGATTAGCCACTGGCGTACCTACCCATAAGTCAGGGGTCCGTCATCCATTATGAATTTTTTTTTAGTATTAATATAGTATAAAAATCTCGACCGACCCTTGTGAATCAATTAAAGTTTGAAATTGACCATAATAAAAAATCAAATGAAACTCTTTCCAAAAATAACTTATAAATGTGATAAATAATTTTTTCAATAATTTGAGTATAATATCAATTTTAAGTCCAATAGTCAGATACCCAACCTAATTATATCTCAAATCAATTTTTAAGCTCAAAGCCCAACTCATTTAAACTCCACCCAATTTTTAACACAATACCCAACCCAATTCTTATTTTTGATAGTTTGTATTTGATCACTTGATAGTTGGATTATATTTATGTTTGATTTTAGTTTGTTTACTTTGTTGAATTTGGTACCTTGTAGGAAGAAAGAATAACGAACCCTATGATTAAACGATTTTTTTTTTTAAATATAAATAAAATCAAGAATTATCTTCTAAGATTCCCGAAATTGTTATATTGGATGATCTTTCTTCGGATTCCGCTGATAAAAAACCAATTTCTACTTATAACGTGAATAAAAAGTTGTATGACCCGGCCCGATTCGGCCCGACTAGAACAGCCAAACCGGACCAATAAAAAGTTATATGCCGATTTGACCCAACCCGAACGGCCGAACCGGACCGAAAAAAATTATACCTCGTTACTCTCTAAACCCTTTTCCCATATTTCGGACGACAACAAACCTTCAAACACGCAAAACCTAAAAGTTTATTATGCCACCGTACGTGTCTAACAAAATGGCAAGTCAAAATATATTATTCATATGCTTAATAAACTTTGGGTTGGAACTCGTCATATTGATATAGAACTTGTCAACATTCTTTCATCCATCTCCATAAACATGTCATACCTTAAGTTATACAACGAACCACCTCTCTAGTATCAACTTTAGATACATTTGTTATATCAATTATGTTTGGGTGTTATCCATATCATCATCATCATGGGCTCATGGCTATCAGACCTTCACGCAAGAAGATTATCATTTCTTATTATGTTATTATTATTATTATTATTATTATTATTATTATTATTATTATTATTATTATTTTTTGAGTCCTTGTTTTCCATCGCCTCATTTTCGTCCACAAGATATTATGTTTTCTCTTGCTTTATGTGGAATTGTGGATGGTTTTATTCATTGTCCTTTGCCACTATTGTTTGTTATGACACCTTTAGCTTCGTCTATAAGTCCACTAAGCCAGCACAACGTCACACACCAAAGATACTGAGATTGACATTTGGGGAAAACAAAATAAAGTGACGAGGGGCTAGCCTCACGCCCTTGATGTTCTAACATGTTGACATCTTCATCAAAGACCAGCCATCATTGCTACGCATTAATTTTCGCTCCTGGTTAAACTACATGGTGTGATATATACATATGCTGAGATGCAATTTTACTTTTAAGGCCATCAGGTTAAGTATCATGGTTAGTCATTGTCCTCATTTACATTCTTTGATTAAGCCACATAAATATATGATCATTCAATTACAACGATATTAATGGTACATCTAAACTAGTTACAATACTAAAATAAATAACAATGCATCATGGTATCCACAACTATGATATCCATGTGTGACATATGAACGAATTGTGCTACTATAATGATGTGTCTAACACATTACAAGAGTACGTCTTGTAATGTACCAGACGCATTCACCATCCAAGAATATGAAATATGAAGCAAAATGAAGTGAACCAGAACAGAAACATAACATCTACTCAAAAATGGTGTAGACTTTCTGTAAATTCAGTAAAAAATAAAATTAAGCAATTATTGGTGTATAACTCTAGGGTGAAGTATGAATTTGAACATTGGCTAAAAGTCTTGTAAGTTTACTAAGGGTTTCACGAGCAGACACGGTATCAGGATGATCCTCACCACATATTGAACTTCTAATAAAAATAGCTTTCCGAATAAGATCATCCCCAATATCAAACTGTCCTCCTCTCACCATCAACTTTGCCCGAATTTCCAGAACCGTCGCTCGAGAAGTCGCTAAATCTTGCCATAAACCCGGGTTTAACTGAGCGTCGGTTTGGGCCGGTCTCCAACACAACGACTTGTCCAGCCATTTCTCAACTGGTGTCACGAGCGCCTCGTCAGCAGCTTCGAGTAGATTAGTGCATAACCGTAAGAGCTCTAACGCAGCCGTGCACCGCGAGAATCGAATAAACGTTCGTATCGCGAGCGGTAAGATTACTTCTTTCACTAGAAAAGGTAGTTCCGAAGCTTTGGTTTCGATCACCACCGGGTCGGTCCCGAACCCGAGTAATAAGAAACATGCAGCCCAAATATGGTCAGAGTGGTTAATTATTGTAGCGTTGGTCACGATCGTGTGTACAACCGCGTGTGCGGTGCCCGGGATGCTTTGTTTCCGGGCGTATTGCTTGACCAGCTGGTTAAACCGAATGTAACCGTCTTTAGTACACGTCCGAGCTAAGTTGAACCGTAACAGAACCGAACACGCTTCGGTTTCAGATTTGTCGTATAAAGATGAACACCCGCACGTTAACGAGTTTAAAATCTTCCTCCATAGCTGAGTCCGGTGACGTTTTTCTGGAACCCGTTTAGCGGCTAGAGCCAGTAACGGAACCGGGGTCGGACCCGGTGCGAACCACCCGCTAGCCAGAACCATCCGGGTGGCTAAACTTCGTGGACCATCTGCGTGGTCAAATATCGAGAAACAAACCTCAATAAGCTGCAAAAGAAATGTGCTTTTCCTTAACGAGTGACTTCCGCTCGATGGCATTCGGTTTATCGTATCCAAAAGCCGGCTCGGAGTTATTGGGAGCTCAGTGAGAACCGCACCGACAATGGCTAACCCTAAAGTCAACCTACCGAGCCTCTCCTCAATCGCGCGTAACGCGTCAATTTCTGAAACCGAAACCGCGCGGTCGGCAACGTGTCCTTGCATTAACGACATCGCCTCCACACCCGATAAGTATGACAGGCGTAACGGGTCCATGTTTATTAACCGTGCGAGCCGTGTGGAAATAAGAACATGTGTTTCGCCACCAAAACGCGGGAGAAGATCGATCACATGTTTGTGATCCCACCAATCCTTCTCCGATTCTAAATTATCGATTATTATTAAAAACGGAATGTTTCGCATAAGCTCTTTTCGAATGGTGGTTATCGCGGTTTCTTCGTGTTCTTCAAAGCTTTTTGTTCTACTTTTATCCAAACCCGACTCTATCCCGACATCGACTTCTAAAAACGACCATAAGTTTAAATAATTTTGCCGAATGTATCGGCTTTCCCCTCCGACCCACAACACCATTTTGTACCGTTGATGAAACCAATACGCGAATTCTAAAAGTAGTTCAGTTTTACCGATACCCGAGTCGCCTGATACACAAGCGATTCCTTTCCCGTACACGACTTTCACAGCCCGTTTTCGTCTCCCGGGCTTCGGTTTTGGTGAAAAGTCGACATTTTGCATCGCAATTTCCTTTTCGGATTCTTTCCAAACGACCGGTTCTTTCCCTTTTCGCCTCCGAGTTCGACCCTCGGGTTTCGTTTCTCTTCGTTTTTCATCAATCGAGTTGCTTCGACCCCAATTATGAATCAAATTCTTTCGTCTCGGTTTTGGTCTTGCTTTAAGTTCAAAATAATCGTGTTCTCGGTCCCCAATAACATCACCAAAAAGCATAAACTCGAGCTCAGAAAGTTCCTTTTTTCTCCCAATAAAATTCTCATTTCTCGGATACGGAAACTCTTCGTTTTCGACTTTTTCCCTCCATTTCGTTAATCTCTCAACAACACTTCTTCGACCTAACTTCAAAGCTAAAAGTGTCACGGCCCGAAGGATACAATCCCGCCATTTCCCATCGTGGGCCTCGAGTTTCCATTCATCAACTCGAGTTAAACCGTTGACCGCTTCTTTCCACTCGTTTTCCAACCCACCATAGACGAGCCAAAGCTCTCCACCGTGTTGTTCCCAGGTTTCTCCCCGTCTCTCGACTATATCCCGAACAAGACAATCATCTGGGCCCAGATCAAAATAAATCGGGACCAGATTTTTTTTACCTGCAAAGAATCTTAGCTCTTCGATCGTATACGGGTTCTTGAACGACTTTCTCGTTAATATAACGACCCCAAACGTCGATGCATCCATCGCTTTTTCCACAATATTATGTTTTCTCGAATTTTGACATTTGGCTCGATCGCTAATGAAGCAACTTAATCCTTGTACTTCTAAATCAGCCCGAAGCCAGTTTACAAAACGCAATAATAATGGTTTTCTCCCATGAAACCCAATGTACACGTCGAAGGATCGTAATCTTGTCGGACAGTATGACGTTGAGGGTGGTGTAAATGACGATATCGGGCTTCTGTTGACTTTCTTTGACTTTTCTTGGTGCTCAAACGCCTCGTTTTCGTGGCATGTAGTGTATAATAACGTGTTGCTCGGTTTCTGATCAATGTTTTGGGGATCATTTGATACACTTGCTGACTGGACCGGATCGTCGGGTGGCAGCCAAGATGATGATGATCTTGGAGAAAAGAATGGAGATTGATTTGCAGAGAAGAACACCGACGATGAAGACGATAAGTTCCTTAGATTCGATCCGATTCTCGAGCTTTCGTCCCGTAAATCCATGTAAATATTATCAATCTTTCTTGGAATATATTTTAATTTTAAACATCTGCAAATGAACAGGAAAGTTTCAAGATTTTTGGTCTAAAATGCATATTTAAAAATAAAAATCTTGAAATGAAAAGTATTAAACACAAAATCAAATATTTCAAGATATACATTCAAGAAACATAAAATTTAAAACCATGAGTTGGGTGTAAAGATATTGGGGCAATAAACATGAGCAAGACCAATGGCAATACAGATATAAAGAATCAATTACAACATAAAGAATCTTCTAATTAATGATTTACATTATACTAATAAATAATATTTCAGATCTGAAGATAAAAAAAAAAGAAAGAAAGACTGACTTACTTGCTTGGTAGGGGTACCCATTATCAAATCACCGACAAAGATTGAATCTTTACACAATCAAACCAAAACCCAGTTGCCAAAATAATCAAGAAACCCCAAATCTTGAATCTTTTTACAACAAACCAAAACCCAGTTGCCAAAGAATCAAGAAACCCAGATGCTGAATGTTGTTAATATGCCCTGGTCAAGAGGAAAGTCAACTGTTAATAATCTTTTAGGTGGTGAAAGTGAAGTAAAACTAAAAAGCAGAGTTTTGACTATTTTGGATAAAGATTTGGAAATTGACAGAAACCCGAGGAAAAAGAGGAAGGAAAGAAAGAATCAATCAAAAGATTTTAAAAAATTTGTTAAAAGGGTTTTGGTTCACACTGATGAATGAATGAATGAATGAATGAATAACTAAACTAAACCCTTGTTTGTAATGGGCATGTATATATACATCATATATGTATATGTGTGGGAAAATGAGAAAAATATTGAGCTGACAAAAGAAAGAAAAGAAAAGATGGAAAAGAAAGCAGAGGGATATGTATAGGACCCAACAAGAAGACGGATCTGACGAGGTTATGTTTGTTAGTGTCAAAAGTTCAAACTTAAGTTGTAACCAATAAACTTGGAATTTAACTATTTTCTTAATTTCCATACTTAAATGTCTCTTATCAGGATAAACTAAACAGGAGTTAATAATTTATATTAGTAATTTAGCAATAGAGAAATTAATAACTTTCATGTTTGTTGTTAAAGGCAATCTTATTTGTACAATCATTATAGATTTACGATTGATTTTCAATTGATTTAGAGGTGAATATAAATGAAATAGAGAATTGTATTTATTGTGGGCCAAACCAAATTTGGATTTATGAAAACCAATTTAGTTTTATGATAGTTATGTGTGTAGGATTTGTATCAAGCTTGGACTATAGTTTAAATAACTAAAATATAATTTCTCTTTATAAAAAGATTTGTACTTGATGAAATTTATGTCACAAAATTATTGATGCATAAATGGTTTATTGGATCTTTGAAGGAAATCTTAACTTTTTTCCTTTGTCTAGATTCTAAAAAATAATAATTATGAATGTGTCTCCCATTTATGAAACTCTTTTTGGAGTTTTGCATGAAAACCTACATGAAAAATTGGACAATGAGTATGTGTTGTGTTTGGTGTTTGGTGGGAAATGAATGAGAAATTAAAGAATATTTGGCCATTTAGCATGTAACGAGTTATGGGCATTCTTGAAAAGGTTGCCATCACATCTATAACTTATAGTTGTAAATAACTATTGTTTGAAAAGAAAAATAATGATTTTGGTTTCTAAAAGTCAAGGATATTGATGGTACTGTTGTACATATCTATCCTTTCTTCTCTATTTTTATGGTTTATAGTCATTTGTGTAGGTGAACTAATATATAATAGGAAACAAATTTTTAGTTATTTACACGTTCATATTTGGTTTTCTTAAATAACCACAAGGAATATAGTAAAGATCAAGCAAACAATGAAATTAATAACAAAGTTTATATTTAAGATCAAGTAATAGAAGAACCATGCACGGATTAGAAATGACTGATCTATCAACCATGCCATATTTAGATGAATAAAACATGTTGAATCAAGTCAACGCATGCATACACATATTTGTGATAAATTTAATAATAAGTTATGTGTGCTTAAAATAAGTTCAAGGTCACTTAAATACGACTACATTATAAAGCATCACCTTTATAAACTAAGCCAAATTAAGTATTACAAAATGCTTCAAAGTTTATAAAACAATGGTTTAACGAAAGCATAACTTGTAGATAATAAAACAAAAATTATGCAAATATGAAAACGGTCACTAAAACAAGTTTATAAAATCAAAAGAGTTTTTACAAAAGCATGACGTAAAAAAAATTATCTACGTTTAAAAGAATATTGGAAACAAGTAAAAGGTTAACGAATATGTGTATGTTACCTTGTTATCAAAACTAACGTGACTTTGATGTCTATGTGACACTCCAGCTATATTAGCCATTAATTACCCTTGATTATTGTTATAGAAATTTTCCTACGTTTTTTAGACGCTATAGCCTTTTAGCAGAACTTATACAGAGAGATGTGTATGTATGTAAAATGCAGGGTAGCAAAATGGATATGGTCTATCATATTCATTCGTGGGTCGAACTACCGGTATATCCCATTTTTTATTCGGTCAATGCGATGTTGAACTATCCGACCAAATGTAGCAGGGCCGTCTTTGAGGCATAGCAGGGTAGTCGACGGCCACAGGCTCGACACCTCGCTAGGCCCGAAATTTATTTTTTCAAAAAAAATTATATGTATTTTTATAAAAAAAATATGTATAATCAATGTTTCAACACAATTACATAACTGCTAGCTTGGTCTAGTGGTAAATGGCTATGACATCTAACCAAAAGGTTGTGAGTTATTGTCTTATTTATAACAAATTTTAAGATTATTTTTATACAAAAGTTTTTTTCAAAACTCAAATCATAATCAAATAAGCTCATTTAAAATTAAATTGTTTAAATTTAACAAATGTTTCTTTTACTTAAGGGTCAAAAAAAATTTCGCCACTGGCCCAAAATTTTTTTTGCCTTCTTAGAGCCGGCCCTGAAATGTAGGTTTAATAAAGAGGAGGTAACGATGATACAAGCAATAACACATGTCACCTGTTAGTTAACCTGGAAAACACGAAATGACAAAGTACTTAAGAACAAATTGTTTTCACATGTGTTGAGCCTGGGAAGATTGTGCATGTTTAACTTCTTTAATTTTTCTTTGTAAATTTGGGTGTTGGTTCTTGTTTATTTTGCAGCCTATTGTAGTTTCTTATTTTTCTTTATGTTGAGGCCTCTTGTAGCTTGTAAGTTACCTCTTTATTTTGTTTTAATATATTTAACCAATTGACCTTTTAAAAAAATACGTACATATGTATTTTTGTATGTTTGTATGTCAATGTTACACTATTCTTGAGATTCATTGATCTCTTTGTGAGACTCACAAACCTCACTAAGTAAATTGCGTCCCATTTCCCTTACGAAGTTCATAGATTTCAATGTAGTTCACCATTTTACATATGTTGAGATATATTACTTTTTGTCACAAATAATATACAGTTTATTTACCACCATGTGTTTATCTATAGTTATGAACCTAACATGCCTTAGCCCTTATTATGCATGTTTATGCCATATAAATCAAGTTAGGGAATATTTAACCCCATAACCAAGTAATACATCGCATAATCACATATTAGCCAATTTAAAATATATCGACATCAACTTCACCATGTAATTACTTGTATAATCAAATGGACAATAATTTAAACTTTAAGGAACTATATAGACTCACTCATCTTGACTCCTAAAATTCTCTCTTGCAAGGTCTTCACCAATTATCGGTGGCTTCCTAAAAGGTCAATAAGATAACCTAATTACCTTATTAGTTGATATGGATGACCAGTTCTACCCCTTATCAAATCTTATTTACTTGGCTTATATAATTAATTTCATCAAAATCATCCTTTCTCACATATTAATCATAAATTTTGATTAGAACATGTTAGTAGGAAAGCTCTCAAAATTACACATTTTGAAAGAGACACTCCAAAAATATCCCCATTTTTGCTCACTTCAAGAATGACCCGTAACAACTTCATTGTCATGCTTAAATTCCGAAGTCAACTATTAGCTTCAAAGACCAATAAAAAACTGACACATATGCATCCAAACTCATCTTTACGATGAGTTTTGAGCTCAAACTCATCTTCACAATGAGTTTTGACCTCTAACTCATCTTCGACGATGAGTTAGACGCCACATGTCATCCTGCCATTGGCAGATGAATCTCATCGGCAGACACATAACTCTCATCGCAACGATTGAATCTGGACGTGTTGTTTATGGAATTAAACAAAACGACGGGTCAATATGAGAATTTCTCTCTCTTCTGACGGGTCATTTTGGGAATTTTCCCTTTAATAGTAACATTAGTTCATTCTCATCAACAAATGGTGATTAAACATGCTTTAGATTAAACTTCAAATTCGGGTTAAGTCATGCTAAATTTGTTACACCACACCAAATAAATTTTTGAATTTAGCTTTGGGTCAATATTAATCAATTTCAAAAAGTTATAATCATCAAATTTTATGTTTCTAACTATATAAGCATTTTATTTATCTATCGATTCCAGAAATTTAGACTTGAGTATCAACCCATCAAATCCCAAAACCCACATTCATGAATTCAACATGTAGTTGATACCAATAAGTTTTGATGGTTTCTAATGTCAATCAAGAATGGTGATTCTAAGTTAGTATACATAATAATAAGCTTAGAGTTTTGGAAATTCAACAAATAAAAACAAAGTTTTAGAAGAAAAAATAATTTCTCAAAGGTTTTAAGCATTTTAAGATGAAAACTTGATTCGGAATGGGGTTGTTTATTTTGCACAAATGTGGAACCGATAATGACTGAATTTCATAAGGTTAGGTTCAGTTTCGGTCTTTTTTCAGGTCAGTTGTCAGGTTTTTGGGTCCTACCCGAAAACTACACACCCCTAACTTGGATGTCGAATAATATTATCAATATGAGATTGAACCTGAATATCTCTTGTCTCATTACTTGAGCACAAATCTTAAAGCTTATGATTTCCTTTCTTTCTTACTGATAAAGCAATTTGGGTGGACCTAGACTTGTTGCGTTCCCGAATTCCACTTAAGGAAGAAAAAGAAAAGAAATTGATGAAAAGATAAAGATGATGTGTTCCCAAGTTTTTTTGGAAAGGAATGAAAAATTAAAAATTTTGTACTCCCAAGTTTCATTTAATAAGATAAATGAAAGGAAAATGAGAGTAAATGTGAGGTTTTAGAGGGTGAAAGTTTTCTTTTCAATATGCAATAAATTGGATGGAAAAGAAACAAAAAGAGAAGATGCTTGAAAGGAAAGGAAAAAATAAAAAAAAGTTTTTCATTCCATTGTTTTCTTTCGCTAAGGCCGTGTGTAGTGGGCGAGAGGGGCAATTTGGGCTTGGAACCCCCCCCCCCCCCCGACGACAAATGGGGTGATAAGGGAAGGGGCCGATGAGTTTTAGTCGCCATTTATTATTACTTTTTTTTCTTTTGGCCGTTCCCAACGATCACTAAATTAAAAAAAACAAAATTAAATAAAACAATTATATATACATATACCTCTTCTCCTCCAACTTTATCTCCATTTCATAGAAATCATACAAAAATTCTTCAAAAAAAACATACAAAAATGGATGCTAGAAACCACCCGAACCAACCATTCCTTCCTTTCTGTCAATACCATGGTTCGCAAAACCAACCAAGCGTAAACATGCAATGGTTCCCGAACACCGGAACCCAACCGAACCTAAGCAATCTGTTTCCTTTTCCCAACCCGAACGTTAACATGTATGCCAACTTCCTCTGGCCCCAAAACCTCATGTCGGCGTACGGGTCTAGCCAACCGGAGCCGAAGCCGTTGACGGTGCCGGAGGCTCAAACGACACGGGCCTCATGTTCAAGTCAAAAGATGACCCGTAAACACAAAAAAAGTCGGGGAGCCGATGATGCAGCGTGATCCATACAAGCAATGGACGCGGAATAAGGAAGTAACCCTCACAAAAACTTGGATCGCCATTTCGGAGGATCACGTTGGTAAGTTTTTTTTAATATTAAGTAAATATATAACTTTATTTAGTGTTTGTTAAAAATTTATATTAATTGTGAAATGTATTTTTAATTCGTAGCTAACTTCCAAGCCCTCGGAATATTTTGGAGGAAAGTATTAGAAGCTTGGCTCGTGCTAACGGGTAAACCAGAAGAATACCGGGGTAAAGAAGCGGTTCAAGCCCATTGGAAGGTCGTTAATTACGAATGCCAAAAATTTGCCGGGATATACAACCGCTTGTGTGATCGCGGTTGCCGTAGCATGCAAAACAACGTTGAAATCCAATCTAAAGCGTTAAGCGACTTTCAAACTCAAGGGCAAACCGAAGGGTGGTGTAACTTCCCCAAAATTTTGATCCAATTTTGACAACTTAGGAAAGTTGAAGGATCAAATTTATTCTTAAAAATAAGTGATGGAAAAATCTAAATAAAGAAATATAAAGGAAATAAGGAAAGTAAAAATATTCCATAAAGAAGTCATCCCATGTTAAGAAAAAGGAAAATCCATCCCACATGGAAAGATGGAAGAAAATGGAAGCATTTCATATGGATATAAATAAGGAAGATAAAACCCATCCCACATGGAAAATGGTAAAGAAATGAAGCTTTTTATAAAGAAGAAAGTTTCCATAGTAATATTCTTTTATGTCAAGCATGCACCAAGTGGTCCTAGCGGAGGGTGCAGAGCACGCGACGCGCACGTGCACCGGCTCGGGCGAGGATGATGGCGATGGTGAAAGCAACGGGGAAGGCGGAGGGCGTTGGGCGCAATGTGGCACTTTGATGGCGCACTTCGCACGCTCGCATCGCCGCGAGCCGCCTTAGTATTTTTGGACAATGGGAGTTAGACCCAGACGTAACAAGCTACCAAAAGCCAAGGGACCAAAAATGAAAAATGGTATCCAAGGACCCATCGCGATACGCAATGAGTCCAAGAGCAGGGCCATCGCGTAACGTGATGGTCTGTTATGACGCATCAACACGTGTCACATCCAGGTGACATGTGACAGACGTTGCAGGCCACGTGGCGACACGTGGTACCCTCTGAAATATATGAGTCATCGCGATATGCTATGGCCATAAGAAAAGGTCCCATCGCGTCCAGTTTTGTCTATAAATAGAAAGGGTCACAACATTCATTCCACACACCAAAATTCCGCTCTCTCTAGAATCACTTTATCTCTCTACATCGTTTTGCGTGTCGAGCATTGTTTGGCGCACCGAACCTTGTAACCCGTGCCAAATACCCGATGTTTCCTCGAAGTGCATGCCACCCTAAAATAACCTGACATTCTGCCTCGAAGTACGTGCACGACCCGACGACCCTCGAACGTTGCCACAATTTGAGTGCCAAAAAAGGAAGATCAAGAATACCCCGACATTCGTGCAAGTGCGGAAGTGATGCCGAAAATTTAGGTAATTATTAAGCTAAGCAAGGTAGGGGTTCTGCCCAAATTAATATTATTATTCCAAAGGCTTAGACCCTAGTTGAGGGTATAGCCTATACCTTGATCAAATTAAACGATAACAATTAAATAAGATTTCTTTATGATTAAGAAATACAAAGTAATATAAACACAAGTTATAGCAAAAAATAGTTTCTTCATAATTATGAAACCTGAGCTTTTACATAAAATTGGTATAGTTGAAATATTTAAGAAGAGTAAAAGTTTACATACAAAGGTTATAGTCAAAATAGTGTTGCTTTATGATTAAGAAAAATAAGACTTTATAAAAAAAGATTATAGACAATGACGTTTCTTCTTGAAGAAGAAACATATCATAGACATTTCTTATTGAAGAAGAAACATAACACTTAATTAAAAAAATAAAGAGAAAGATTTTAGATCTAAATATTTTATTCAAACAAAAGATCAATCAAGGTTTAAAGCTATCAAAACCAGACTAAAGGTCTGTAGCCGGATTAAAAGGCGACCCGGGTATTTATATAAACCTATTTTATTATAGATCAATCATTCAATCATTCACAAAGGTTTTCAAACGAGATCACCACATCATTCAGAATAGACAATCACAAGGGAATACATTAAACATTTTTCAGTCAAGATAAACGGGTTTTTTATCTTAAACAAAGTCAGTCAAATAAAGATTTATGAGATTACGTGATCCCTATTAAAATACAAGATAGAAAATAAAATCAACTCAGATCGAGTACACATGTGTCTGGATCCAAACATAATTAATCTAGTCTATCAGTCAAGGCTACGTGGCCGCAGACTATAGATCATAATTAAAGTTCTCCAATGGGCGTCAGTTCCTGGAGAACCGTAAATGTGTGTGTATGGCAGTGGCACAATCCCAGAAATAAGAGACGTTTTCGCTGAGTGTGTTCAAGAAAACTATCTTGTCAGTCAAAGAAAGATTTATAAAATGTTTTTAGAGTCAATGATTCACCAGCATATCACTAACGTATTTTTCCTAACATTTCAGGAAATAAAGTTAGTACATGTAGCAAGGAGTAGAGCCATTCAAGAAGATAGATGCTCGTAAGGTAGAGATGGCTCCGTTTTAAATCATTAAAATATTATAAACAATATTTAAATATGATTTATAAAATTCAACCAAGGTTTATAAATTAAATACTCGGGTACTTGTTATTCGAGAAGCTTTCTAAACAAATTAAATATTTTATTATTATAAATAAAGGTTTTTAATTAAATTGTTATTTCAAAAGTATATTAATATTTTATTATAAATTAAAAACTTCTGCTAAACTCTGATATATTTACAAAACAGGTACCAACTATTGGTCACACGCCTAGGCCCTAAGTCGGGGTGTGACAGGTTGGTATCAGAGTCATCGATCTTAGCGAATTAGGTATTTAATCATACCTATGCTTTGATCAAAAATAAGTTTATGATAATCATTTGTATTCAATTAAGGATATTAACATAATCATTGAATGATTAAAATTAAATACGGATAAGATAAAACAAGTATGGATAAGATAGGAAAACACGCTCATATCCTTAATATAACCTTGTACAGATGTCCGATCGTCAATCTAGCCAAGAATCAGTTCAACCTCGATCCGGTATGGGTAAAGGCTATATGGGAACATCTTTTCCCCCAATTCCTATATCTAGCGACGAAAATTCATACCAGACAACAATGGAATAAGATTCAGATTCATTTGATTCTGACATCCCACTAGCTCAGCTTATTCCAGAACAGAGTACGTATGGATTCGAATCAAGTAGATCTAAGAAACCGATGATGTAAAAAGGAAAGGAAGTAATAACTTATACAGAATAAAATCCTCAGCGACAGGAATGTTATTCAACAATGCAAGATCTATACTTTGCTCACACTAAAAGTGAACGTCAGAACATGGAAATGTATGACATTGAAGATGATTCAACTCATTATGAAATCAATTCACCAAACTAGCTGAAGCAATGCTCAAGGAAGAAATGGATGGTGAGGAAGGGCGAAAAGAAAAGGAGAAAAGAGAAAGCACCAAGAAGGACAACAAGATCAAGAAACTAATTATTCGATGGAAGAAATAAAAATCTTAGTAGTTGTAAATAATGCAATTGCAATAAATGTCGTGCAATCTTGTAACAATATAAATAAGAGATATATTTAAATTTCCTCGAAATTAGTAATGTATCTTTTAAATAATCATGTCAAGAAAAGATTGCACACACTCTCAAGATAATTCTTTTAGTACACCTGGAAGTGAGAGAGTAATAGCTAGAAAATAAAGGAAATGTTCTGGTGGACAGAGTCTAAAAAAGATTACTAATCTTAAGTCAACGCTGCATAAAATAACTAGCAAGGATTAAATGAAATAGACCTAGAAATAGAATTAAAGAAATTCTCATGGTCTATTTGTACTCAAGGTATGTACAAACTATTTCAAGAATATACAACAAGAAAGTATTGATGCCTCTCAAGAACTTCATCGATTACTATCATTAAGATAATCGGAAAATGATCGTTTCATACGATTATCTCAAACATCCAATTCTCAAAACAAAGAATAAATAAAGTAGATTGTGTCATTATGAAACGGACAACCTCTAGAAAGATTAGAAAGAAATTCCCTCGAAATGCGAAAAACTTAATTAAACATTTCATAAACAAATCAATCTTTTGCACTTATATCAAATATCACACATCTGTTGCAGACATTCAATCATTAGTATATAAATAAGAATTTCGTTCATACTAAAATCTATTCTGTTTACAGAATGTCGAACCCAAACAATCAAGGGAATAATGACGAAGCTTCAATTCAAAGAAGCAACAAGGATATGACAAAACCTGCATATGAGATTCCTGAATAGTATCTTGTCAAAATACAAGAAATGATTCATAACGCAATGACTCCTCTCATCGATGCAATGAAAGAAGGGTCACACAAAAGTAATATTCAACATTCAAATAATACTGCTAGAACTCATCCATACCGAAATCCTTCTCATCATGAAAAAAGTGTTCATAGCTCCAATGCTGAGAGCAAATTCAATCGTAAATTCAAGAAACAATTAGTAATCCAAGGTTGTAGTTTCAAGAACTTCAAAGCCTTTGGACCAAAGGAATTTTATGGCGATAAAGGCGCCATATCAACTGTACGATGGCTCGAGGAGATCAAGTCAATCGTCATCATCAGTCAATGTACTGCGATTCAGAAGATTCAGTACTCTTCTCAATACTTTAAAGGCAAAGCTTTAGAATGGTGGGATACCCTGATCATGTCAAAGGGTAGAGAAACTATGTACCAATTGAAGTGGGAAGAATTCAAATAACTGGTGTTACGAAAGTTTTGTCCCATGCATGAAATCGATCTTATTCAAACTAAGTTTTTGAACCACAAGGTGGAAGGCACTAATCTCAAGGAATACAATACTAAGTTTCATGAGTATTGTAGATTGGTACCACACTTGGTAATACCTGAATCCAATAAAGTAACCCGCTATAATTGGGGTTTACCTCGGGAAATTATAGATATGGTAAGATCTCATTTACCTCAAACCGCTGATTCAGCCATGGAATTAGCCGGCTATCTTATGAATGGTCTTATCAGAAATCAGGAAGAGGATAAGAATGGCAAAGGAAATAAAGAAGAAACCGAGGAAAAGAAAACGAAGAAGGGTCGTTTAAATTCACTAGACCAATCTGTCAAAGCTGTGGCAAAAGACATCATGGAAAGTGTTTAAGACCTATAAAAAATATTTCATTGATCACTTGCAACTTTTACAAGAAACTCGGTCATTCGGAAGACGATTGCAAAAGAAAAACAGTTGTATGTTTTAGTTGTGGAGAAAACAGACACTTCAGTTCGGAATGTCCAAATAAGATAAGCAACGCAAGTGGAAGCAGTGCTAAGAAAGGAAAAGCTAAAATAAATATATTGAACGCACAAGGAGCATCCGACAATCAAGAATAGAAGAAGACAAGAGTACGCCAAATGAATGTTCAAGATCCAAAGGCCTTAGAAATGACTAATAGCTTAGTTAACTCTTGTAAATTGTTTGTAATCTCGTTATGAAACGAGAGATTTTGTAATCGTATAAGGGTATTTAAATCCCTAATGTATATAAAGAAAGATATTAGTATATAGATCGTGTATTACACAAGAATGCTTACATGCAAAGGAAAAGAGAGAGTAAAATTTTCGAAATACAAGAAACTATGTTATTTAATAATCATCATCTATAGCAAGATGAAATAAACGAATTAAACTAAGACATAAGAACATGCCTTCTCAAAGAAGATCAATTATCCGAACTTCGAAAGTTCAAAGAAATGATTGATGGACATAAAAGAAATAAATCTATCAAGATCATGAAGTAAAAGAATATCATTACTCAAGTATGAAAATCTTGAAAGGTATTAAGATGAGTAAGTTAAAAGGATTGGATAGACTGAATTAAAGAAGCAATCTTGTTAACATCAGTAAATGTTTAGAATACAAAGGTAAAGTAAATAGTTAAACACAACTGGCCACTGTGCTTAGAAATTTACAATTACTTACGATATTATGAACTATTAACTGAATACATCATACAAAGATATGAGTTAACAACAAATAATAAATTGCAACCATGCAAACAGTTCAAGTTAAGCTCAAGCAACAGATTAAAAAGAGTCTGATAGCAAATCAATAAGCAAGAGTCACTCACAACGACTCTCGAGAACGAGATTCATTCCAACGTGGGGAGGATGTAACATCCATAAAATTTTGATCCAATTTTGACAACTTAGGAAAGTTGAAGGATCAAATTTATTCTTAAAAATAAGTGATGGAGAAATCTAAATAAAGAAATATAAAGGAAATAAGGAAAGTAAAAATATTCCATAAAAAGTCATCCCATGTTAAGAAAAAGGAAAATCCATCCCACATGGAAAGATGGAAGAAAATGGAAGCATTTCACATGGGTATAAATAAGGAAGATAAAACCCATCCCACATGGAAAGTGGTAAAGAAATGAAGTTTTTATAAAGAAGAAAGTTTCCATATTAATATTATTTTATGCCAAGCATGCATCAAGTGGTCCTAGAGGAGGGTGCGGAGCACCCGACGCGCACGGGCTTGGGCGAGGACGAGGAAGAGGAAGAGGCCGATGGTGATGGTGACGGCGACGGCGACGGCGACGAAGAAGGGCGTTGGGCGCAATGTTGCGCTTTGATGGCGCACTTCGCACGCTCGCATCGCCACGAGCCGCTTGAGAGCCGCCTTAGTATTTTGGACAATGGGAGTCAGACCCAAACATAACAATCTACCAAAAGCCAAGAGACCAAAAATGAAAAATGGTATCCAGGGACCCATCACGATACGCGATGAGTCCAAGAACAAGGCCATCGCGTAACGCGATGGTCGTTATGACGCATCAACACGTGTCACATCCGGGTTACACGTGGGAGACGTTGCAGGCCACGTAGCGACACGTGGCACCCTTTGAAATATATGAGTCATCGCGATACGTGATGATCATAAGAAAGGGTCCATCGCGTATCGCGATGGGACCCAATTTCGTCTATAAATAGAAAGGGTAACGACATTCATTCGACACACCAAAATACCGCTCTCTCTAGAATCACTTTCTCTCTCTACATCGTTTTGCGTGTCAGGCATCGGTTGGCACTCCGAACCTTGTAACCAGTGCCAAATACCCGAAATTTCCTCAAAGTGTGTGCCACCCTAAAATAACATGACATTCTGCCTCGAAGTACGTGCATGGCCCGGTGACCCTTGAACGTTGCCACGATTTACGTGCCAAGAAAGGTAGATCAAGAATACCCTGACATTCGTGCAAGTGCAGAAGTGTTGTCGAAAGTCTAGGTAATTATTAAGCTAAGCAAGGTAGGGGTTCTGCCCAAATAAAATATTATTATTCCAAAGGCTTAGATTCTAGTTAGGGGTATAGCCTAGACCTTGATCAAATTAAAAGATAACAATTAAATAAGATTTTCTCTATGATTAAGAAATACAAAATAATATAAACACAAGTTATAGCAAAAATATAGTTTCTTCATAATTAAGAAACCTAAGCTTTTACATATACTTGTTATAGTTGAAATATTTAAGAAAAATAAAAGTTTACATACAAAGGTTATAGTCAAAATAGTGTTTCTTTATGATTAAGAAACATAATACTTTATAAACAAAGATTATAGACAATGATGTTTCTTCTTAAAGAAGAAACATATCATAGACATTTCTTCTTAAAGAAGATTCATAGCACTTGATTAGACATATAAAGAGAAAGATTTTAGATCTAAATATTTTATTTAAACAAAAGATCAATCAAGATTTAAAGCTATCAAAACCAGACTAAAGGTCTGTAACCGGATTAAAAGACGATCCGGGTATTTATATAAACCTTTTTTATTATAGGTCAATCATTCATTCATTCACAGATGTTTTCAAACGAGATCCCCACATCATTTAGAACAGACAATCACAAGTGAATACGTTAAACATTTTTCAGTCAAGATAAACGGGCTGTTTATCTTAAACAAAGTCAGTCAAATAAAGATTTATGGGATTACGTGATCCCAATTAAAATATAAGATAGAAAATAAAAGCAACTCAGACCTAGTACACATGTGTCTGGATCAAAACATAATTAATCTAGTCTATCAGTCAAGGCTATGTGGCCGCAGACCAGAGATCATAATAAAAGTTCTCCAATGGGCGTCAGTCCCCGGAGAACCATAATTGTGTGTGTATGGCAGTGGCACAATCCCAAAAATAAGAGACATTTCTGCTGAGTGTGTTCAAGAAAACTATCTTGTCAGTCAAAAAAAGATTTATAAAACGTTTCTAGAGTCAACGATTCACCGGCATATCGATAACGTATATTTCCTAACATTTGAGGAAATAAAGTTGGTACATGTAGCAAGGAATAGAGCCATTCAAGAAGATAGATGCTCGCAAGGTAGAGATGGCTCAGTTTTAAATCATTAATATATTATAAACAATATTTAAATATGATTTATAAAATTCAACCAAGGTTTATAAATTAAATACTCGGGTATTTATTATCCGAGAAGCTTTTCAAACAAATTAAATACTTTATTATTATAAATAAAGGTTTTTAATTAAATTGTTATTTCAAAAGTATATTAATATTTTATTATAAATTAAAGACTTCCGCTAAACTCTGATATATTTACAAAAGAGGTACCAACTATTGGTCACACGCCTAGGCCCTAAGTCGGGGTGTGACGGGCGGATCGGGAAAGCATTTAAGCATTTAAGTAGTTGGGAAAAACTCAAGATTTGTCCGAAATGGAATGGGGCACCCACCGTTCCGGTCGCTCGAGGAGCCGGCACATCATCCCGAGCTTCAAAAAAGTCAAGAACATCGTCTTCAACAAATCCGAGCACACCAACAACACCCTCCGAAGCTCGTAACTTCAACCTCGTTGACGAACATGACGTGGTTAATTTAGGTGACGACGATGACGAAGTACATAAGTTGGCTCGACCCCGCGGGAGAACAAGAAAAAAGAATACGAGAAAAAGGGAGGGTTCTTCGTCATCACGATTCAATGTGGAGGCCAGTGAAGAAGTCAAACATTTAAACGAGGTGTTCGGTCGTTTCAAAACCCATACCGTGGATTTTACCGCTACCATGAAAGAAACCAAGAAACACCACGAAATTCTTACCGTTGTGTTATAATTGCGGCAAATGAATAAAGACTACGAATTCGTCAAAGCGGCCAGGTTACACGAAGAGGCCACGTTATTGCAACGACGAAGAGTTGAAAAAATGCATGAATATTATGGATATTATTTATAAAAAGAAAATAATTAAAAAACGTGACGTGGCAGTGAGAGGCTACAACACCATTTCACCCTAACAACAAAAACTCATCATTTACTAACTGAACGACACGTGTCACAGTTCACCCTAATTTGTAGTTCTTTCAATACACATAGCCTTAGTTAACTTTTTAAACACATCGGGATGAGGGTTTAAACATCTTCTAGCCTCAATAGGTTATCCATCACAATATCACATAGTTATTAGTAGGGATGAGCAAAATCGGTACTGGTACCGATTTGTTACCGTTGGTACCGAATCGGTACCAAAGTTTTAAGTTTCGGGATCGGTACGGTACGGTACGGTACCGGTATTTCTCGATTTTTTACCTTCGGTACCTGTATAATCCCGGTACCGTCCCTTTACCGGTACCAAGAATTAGCGTAATTCGGGATCGGGATTTTCGGTACCGATACCGGTCGGTACGGGTACGGTACCGTGTCATTCCTAGTTATTAGCCCCATAAAGTTTGGTTAAGCACCTTTTACCCTCAAAGTTAAATACGTACACTCTGTACACCTTAACTATGAGTTATTACACTTGAGCCCCAATTTGACAATAATAAACACGAAACTTAGTTATTCATATAAATCATACTTCAAAATTTATCAATTATTTTATTGTATAAGATAAATACTGAAATTTGGTGTCAAAACGTGACCATTGGTCCACATGGCGGCACCAAATTTATCGATTTATTTTTATTGAACACTAGCTTTTATCCTCCGTATTACGCGGTTTTTTTTAACATTATTCTTTTATAATATTTATATTTTTTTATTTTAGTTTTATTTATTGTATAGAAGTTAAATAATATACTTAATATTTGATGATGAAAGGGTTTCACAAATAATTAAGATGTTATAACCTGGATTAAAAGTTATTTGGGTTTGGTGAGACCCATGACCCGCTTATTTTTTATACTATGTTAGGGCACATAGATTTTGCGCTATGGATACATTATCCTGACATATATTCTGGATCAGTTATCCTTAGGACATGTTCCAGATGATGTCAAGATCAAGGATCCTTAGCACTTATCATTTTCCAACGATTGTTCTCCTTGTATATCGATATATTAGCAGGTATAACGGTTGATGACCTGGTCTATCCTATTATTTCGCAATCCAAGAGAGTTAGCAACATGGTCAAATGCATGTAACGGATCTAGTGGAGAAGTGGCGAGATTATATGACTTTTTGTTAGCTTATTTTTGGATATAACGAAGCTATGATAAGCTAGGTCACACACACTTTACACTACGATCTTAGCAACATACAATCACCTGTAACACGCACTTAGATTTTCTTGTATCAGTGATCAAGCTTCCACCATTTAACACTATTTGTTTTATTAATAAAGTGGTGATAGACGATTTGTCATCACCCGGGGTTTTTGTGCCGGCGATCACCATCTGATCAAGGGTTTTTCCTCGTACAAATATGTGTGTCCGTTCTTATTTCATTCTGATAATCACTATTGTTGTTCAAGCACCCTACCTCATGAAGCCGATTTTGTTACATTATCCTTAAAACCGATTTTTTACCAAAACACTATAAAAATTATTTTTTAATTATAAATAATATATATCATTTTTTAAGTAATTATATGTTACTTATAGTATATCCCTATTTTATAGGATTTTCATATCATATATTTGGTGAGATTAATTTTTGATTTAATAAGATGTTATAACCCGTTTAAGGAATATCTGGGTTTGGTGAGACCCATAACCGTGAATTCGGGTCAAATGCATGAAAAACCTCCATTTACAAATAATGCAATATGGTGGCTTGAGAAAATGTAGCGAGCAACCATAATTTTTTATAAAGGTTTCGTTTATATATATTATATTACTAGTTTTTATCCCCCGTATTACGGGGTTGTTTTACATTATTCGTTTATGATATTTATATAATTTTTGGATATTAATGTTATTCATTGTACATAAGTTAGTATTTGATGATGAAATTGTTTCACAAATAAATGAGATGTTATAACCCAGTTTGAAAGTTATTTGGGTTTGGTGAGACCCCTGACCCGCTTATTTTTTTACTATAAAATTGTTTTTAATTATAAATAATATATATATTTTTAAAGAAATTATATATTAATTTTTAGTATATCCCTATTTTATAGGATTTTTCATATCAAATATTTGGTGGGATTAATTTTTAATTTAATGAGATGTTATAACCCGATTAAGGAATATCTGGGTTTGGTAAGACCCATACTCGTGAATTCGGGTCAAATGCATGAGTAGTCTCAATTTAAAAATAATGCAATCCGATGGCTTGAGAGAATACAGGGAGCAACAAGGTTTCGTTTATATATATTATAGATAACTTTTCTTTTTTTTTCTTTTTTTTAATTTGAAACATTTTGCTCTTTAAAAGATTAAGTACCTACACCCTCGATTATGGCTGAATTCGCATTAGTTAGCGGTCGCAATGCCTGGATTTTCTTTCCACGGATTTTTTTGTTCATCGATTATGGTTGAATTCGTGTCAGTTCGTAGCCGCAATGCATAAGTTTTTTCTGCTGCGCTTTTTTTTTGTTCTAAATATGTGCGGTTGCGGGTTTTTTTCCCACATTTTTTTTGTTTTAAATATGTTAATTTGTTGTATTTAGGTGTGGATGAATTCTTTTTTGCTTTGATTTCGGTGCCATAACTCGATACCGGGCGTATCTTTCGGTACTTTAACCCGATACCGGCCGAATTCACATAAATTCACACATGTATTTTTAATTTTTTTTGTATTTGGGTGTGGACGAATTTACTTTTTGATTTACTTCCGGTGCCGTAACTCGATACCAACTGAATTCGCGTCGGTTCACCACTTCAGCTCGTGGTGGTTGTTATGTTAATTTGTTGTATTTGGGCAATAACAAACTTATTTTTTTGGTTTATTTCCTGAGTCGTAACCCGAACCCAGTCGAATTCACGTCAACTCGCGGCCGCACCGCGCGGGTTGATAAGCTATATGACTATCAATAATATTTGTGCAGCGCAATACGCCGAGTTTGTCTACCAAGTTGTATTTAAATTACAAGAATTGATGCTAAAATACCTAACCATAAGATAACATGCAGCTTAAAACAATAAAAAAATGTTAGACCGGTTAATCCTCAAACTAATCAGGCTGACTCAAACATGACTTATTTTAGTTAAATGTGTATATGTGTTTGTTCCGAAATTAACTTGAAAACATTTATAGTAAACCCAAACCTACAATGTACAAACCATGTGTTAAGTTGTTATGGTTTTATGTCGTTTGGATGATTAAAGCCCTTTGTTTAAGGAAAAAAAAAGGTACTCACCATTTAGAAATGCAACTAAAGAATATAGACTTTGTCATGGTGATATCAAAGTATGTAAATTGATATATCCTTCCTTGACTCCTCGTGTGTGTAAGTCTTGTGGTAAATAATGTTGTACAGTTAGAAATTATAAGTAGAAATAAAGAGTGTCTGTGTTAGCTAGGGGTGTTCTTCGGGTTCGTTTTTCGGGTTTCGGGTTTTTCGGGTCGGGTTCTTCGGGTTTCAAAGTTTTAAATCTTAACTCGAAACCCAACCCGAATCTCTTACGGGTTTTTTGGGATTGGGTAATTCGGGTTCGGGTTTTTTCGGGTTGGGTTAATCGGGTTTTGAGTATCCTAGAATACAAAATAAAAAACTAAAAAATTAAAAAAACTACAATGCTAAAATAAAAAAAAAATATTATTCTTTGCTCGGAAAAAAATAATCAAATAATAAACCAAAATAGCTTGATAAAACAATCCAAAAGAAGAGTAAAATTAACTCGAACTATAATCGTCTTCAATCGGGCGTGATTTAGTTGTTCGACTACAGTAGCTGTTAGTAATAAACGGAAAACATAAATAAAAATAAACAATCGATCTATAATAGTTGGAATGACAACAATCGATTAGGACCAGATTCTGATAACGTTAGTGGCCAAGACTAAACCTATTATACATAAAAATATATTTAATTTCAAAACTAAAGGTTTATTTGGGTTGACCCAAAACGTATAAATCAAACCCAAGAAACAACCCGAATTACTTTGGTTCGGGTTCGGGTTAGTCTTTTCTCGGGTTGAGTTAGTTCGGGTTCGGGTAAATTTTTCTCGGGTTGCGTTTCGGGTTTCAGGTAAAAGTGACAGCCCTAATTTGAACACCGAAAATATGGTATCCCTATTGACAAAAAATCATGAGTCTGCCACTAGTAACATATACACTTTCACGAAAGGAACATACGTAATATAGAGGTAGGGTACCAAAAAGACCCAAATACCCTTAAGGACCACCCGCGGGTGAAAGAGGACTCCCTCAGAAGTTACCCGCGGAGCTTATAAACCAACCGCATAACTCAAAATAGAGGAAGAACTATAAAAAGCTCTAGAGACTATGTGCGGGAAGGTCCAGACACCCTCAGAAGTCATCCGTAGGGTACTATTCCCACCCGCAAAGATGACCAGAAGGTGACGTCAGAGGACAGCTGTAATTAACCAATTCCTTTCTAGAAGATTTACCAAGATCTTTTCTTGGAAAGCACGAGACGTAACAGCCAATAGAAGAAGGACACATGCGAGGTTGTTACAACCATGCACATGGCCAAAATAGCTCGTCCTATCATGTGCGGACACGTGTCCAAGTTGTTACAACCATGCACATGGCCGATAATAGCTCGCCCTATCATATGCGGACACGTGTCCAGGAAGTTCGAAAGCATCTTCTGGAAAGAAACAGCTGGACCAATCACATTCCCTTACCCTTCGGCTATAAATAGCTTCATCATCTCTATGAGGTATTCATTCACACTTCACTCCTACTCTCAATACTTTGCACTTTCTTCTTAATCCGAACAAGTACTTATTCTCACGCCGGGGGGTGGTTATGGGAAGACCCCCCTCTTGTCCTTCCCGTAACAAACTCACGGTGATTGTTTTGCAGATTTTCGTCATTGGACTTGGGAGATTAGACTTGTATCGTTTTTTAGTAATTGTTCGACCCGTACCCTGTGGACTCATTGGATCTAGGCTCTTAGGAGATCAGATCCGTGTTCCTTCATTGGCGGCATCCGCGCTTGTGCTAGCATTGTAAGAGTTTTTGTTGTTCTGAACGATATGAGTCAATCTCTTCAAGGGCCAACGGGAACTTCGGCGACAGTTAAGCGTACTATTGATGTCGAAACACCTGGGGGCCCAACTCTGGGTGACTTAGGACATGTTATAGTGGAAACTCGGCGGGCTCGCACGAAATTGGGTCTCGAAGACGGATCCGATAATTCCAAACTAGTGAGGTCTCACCGTCGTAACTCCAGATCTGGATGGATTCAATCTCCGAAGACTATTACGCATTCAGCAAAGAACGCCTTAGCTGAATACGAGCGCATGATTCATGAAGAGCGAATCCGTGCCCGCACTTTGGCTTATGATGAGACTCCCAGGAGATCTCCATCTCCTCTAATAGTTCGAAGGAGCCAGATGCGGGATAGTCTTCAGACGGAAAGATTCTCTGAAGATGATTTTGAAAGAAGGAGACGTGATCGTCCTCGCGTAGTGACGCGCGAGCCTTCCTGCAGAGTCGACTATGAAAGCTACGATCCAACGTATCGCCCAAGTGAAGTTAGTTACTTTAGTGGTGATAGCAGAATCCATGGAAGAGAGGGAGCTAGTCGTCCGCGTGCGATAGTTCGCCATACTGAGTATCACAGCGATGCGGAAGAAGATTTCACAAACCATATCATCCCGAAGCATTTGCCGAGAAATCAAAATTTATCCCGCGCATCGCTGTTGCTCCGTTCCCCGTTAACGTGAAGATCCCTACTACTTTCGGGAAGTATAACGGAATGTCAGATCCAAGCCATCATTTGTTAAATTTTGTGGCTGTTGGAGGAGTCAGTGGTTGGACCCTCCCTTATTGGTGCCACATGTTTGCATTGACTTTGACTGGAGTAGCCCGCGAATGGTTTGAAAAATTGCCGGACGGGCAAATCAAAAGTTGGGATGACCTGGTAGCTAAATTCTCTCAACACTTCAGTCAACAAAAGAAGCACACCCGTGATCCTTCCGAAATCTTGGACGTCGTTAGACGTTACAATGAGTCTATTGAAGACTTCATTTCCTAGTTTAACGATGAAAGTCTCAATATTGGAGGAATAAGTGAGGGCATGTTAAGGAGAACCTTCCGCAAGAATGTGCGGAGTAATGCTCTGATCCGCTGCTTAGCCGGCAAAGATGGAATGCCAAAAGCATGGGATGAAATAATGACTGCCGCAAAGTTGTTTGCAAGAACTGAAAAAACCTTAGGTCCAGAAAGCCCTAAATAGGTACCAAAGGTGGAGTTTCAGAACCCGCAGCCGAATAGACAAGCCAAGGGATCAATTTGGTCAAGGCTTCAACCCTCTGCAGATACATCAAAGAAATTTTATGCAAGGTCACTGATTGGTAGCAAAAAAAAGCAAGTGATTCAACACATAATTCCAACAATTGGACTCCGCTAACAAAGACCCCCTTAGAAATTTTGACCATTGAGAACGTGAAATTTAAAAAGCCTCAGCCAATTATCAAGAGAACATTCCTCAATCCCAAAAAACAGTGTACGTTCCATGACGTTATTGGTCATAACACAGATGAGTGTGTAACCTTGAGGAACGAAATTGAAGCAGCAGTCAAGCCCGGAAAGTTAGAACACTTGATACAAAATGTGAGACAAGGAGCTAACAAAGCTTCCGCGCAACACAATCAAGGCCCACCTAAAAAGCAAGTCAGAGATTTGAATGTCCATATGATTCAAAGAGGGCGAATTATTGGTAATAAAAGGCAAAAAGCGGACGAGGAAGAATGGAAGAGTGAGCCCGTAATTTTCCCGTGGGTCAAAGGGGGTCCGTGCAACAACCCGCTGATAATCACCGCCCTGATAGGTCACTACCATTCACAGTATGTTTACTTCGATACTGGGAGCACGTCAGATATTATGTATGAATAGTGTTTGGAACAGCTAGACGAGGAAGAAAAGGTGAGGCTCAAGCCAATTCATGCGCCTGTCTCTAGCTTTGGGGGCGAGGTGATGCACCCGCGTGGGGTGATATCTTTTCCCATTACACTTAGTGATGGAATTCACTCACAAACTGAGGATTTGAATTCCTGGTTTTACCAGCTAAGTCAAGCATGATTTCATCCTGGGTCACGAAGCAATAGGAGATTTCAATACTCATCCGTCCATGTCTCATGGTGCGGTAGGAGTTCCAACTCGCACCGGAGTGGAAATCATTTACATCAACAAACATTGATTGTGGCAGAAAGTTCAAAACCATGTAAGGTGCCAAAGCAGGCGGAAAGAACCGAACCAGAGAAGTGGGTGTTGAACAAAAAGTTTCCAGACCAAACGGTCACAATTGGACCCGCTATCTCCGAGATAGTAAGGACGTTTTTGAAACAATTGTTAACAAAAAATATGGACATTTTTTCTTGGCAACCCGCAGACATGATTGGTGTCGCGCGGAGGATTGTAGTACACAAGCTAAGGGTGAATCCGGCATGCACGCCAATTGTCCAAAAGAAGCGTAAGATGGGTCCTGAGCAAACCAAGACCATGAATGAACAAATCCAAGATTTGTTGAATGCTGGAATCATCCGTGAAATCCAATATCAAACATGGGTTGCTAATCCAATCATCGTTCCAAAGAGCAACGGAACATGGCGGATGTGTATAGATTTCAAGGATCTAAACAAAGCATGCCCGAAGGACTGTTATCCACTGCCGGAAATTAACTTAAAAGTTGACGCGGTAGCCCCGTTCAAGTTTAAATGCTTCCTTGATGCCTATAAAGGCTATCATCAGATCCACATGGCGGTAGGTGATGAGGATAAAACAACATTCTGCACTGACCAGGGCACATTTTGTTACAAAATGATGCCCTTTGGATTAAAAAATGTGGGCACCACGTATCAGCGTTTAATGAACGAAGCCTTCAAAGATCAAATTGGGCGAAATTTGGAAGTATACATGGATGATTTGGTTATAAAAAGCGTCTAAGAGAATCAGATGTTACGAGATATAGAAGAAACATTCGATACTCTGAGGAAAATTAATATGAAGTTCAATCCTAGTAAGTGTTCATTTGGGATGGAAGAAGGAAAATTTTTGGGCGTGATTGTCACGAGCGCGGGTTTTAAAGCAAATCCGAACAAGGTCCTGGCAGTCGCCCGCATGCCCTCACCTTCCTCCCTCAAAAAGGTGCAAACGCTTAATGGAAGGCTTGTTGCTTAGAACATATTTTTAGCCAATCACGTGGCTAAGTCTTTTCCCTTTGTGTCAACCCTGAGGAATTGTTTGAAGAAAGCACATTTCAAATGGACCGTTGAAGCGGAATAAGCGTTTTAGAGGTCAAGAAGTGTTTAATGGAATTGCCTACCCTCACAGCACCACATACGGGAGAGCCACTGACGTTGAATTTATCAGCGTCTGATATTGCCATTCGGGCCGTACTACTAACAGATAGAAAAAATATCCAAACACCGATTTATTATGTCAGTAGGACATTGACGGACCTAGAGACTAGATATTCAATGCTTGAAAAACTAGTATTGGCTCTGGTCTATGCCGCCAGGCGCCTCCGCATATACTTTCAAGGACATCCAATCAATGTGTTGACAGGGTAGAAATTAAATAATATGCTAAGTAAACCAGAACTATCTGGAAGGTTGGCAAAATGGGTCATAGAATTAGAAGAGCGTGTGATTGAATACAGACCTAGACCCGCGATCAAGGGTCAAGTGCTAGCGGACTTCGTCACAGAAGTTTCGCGTAACAAAGAAGCGGAGTGTCTGATTGAACAACGAACTCCGGTACCCCCTGAGTGAGACCAGGTCTGGTCACTATTCACGGACGGAGCTTCAAGTCATGAAGGATCGGGCGCGAGACTCAGGTTGGTTAATCCCGAGGATCACGAATTCACTTTTGCCATAAAGTTGGACTTCAATAGTACCAACAATGAGGCAGAATACGAGACTTTCTTAGCAGGACTGCGGATAGCCAAAAAACTCGGGGTAAAACATTTAGAAGCGCTGGTGGAATCAGTGCTGATTATTGGACAGATTAACCGAACTTACGAGGCAAATAATGATGTGATGGCTTCATACCTCTCGCAAGCAAAAGATTTGATTATTCAATTCTCATCTTGTAAAGTCATCCACATCAAACGAAGTGAAAATAAGTCAGCGGATGCTCTTAGCATGTTAGCTTCAACAAACTTTGAACATTTTGCAAAAGACATTCGCGTTGAAGTCCTCGATCGTCCCTCTGTCCCGCAACATCAAGTGTTGATCATACAAACCGGTGTCGACTCCTGGATGCCACAAATTTTGGCATACTTAACATCAGGAATCCTCCCGGAGGAAAAATTAGCGGCCCGGAAAATCAGAAACAAATCCTTAAATTATCAAGTACAAGACGGTGTTTTGTACCGCAGATCCTTCCTTGGGTCACTTTTGAGATGCGTGGACACCGAGGACGCAAAATATTTGATAAAGGATATCCACGAAGGCATTTGTGGTCTTCACGCGGGTCCAAGAATGGTAGTGGCCAAACTCATGAATGCGAGGTACTATTGGCCGGGAATGCATATGGACACAATGCAAGAAATCAGAAAGTGTGATTCATGCCAACGCCATGCTCCCAATACCTTACGACCAAAAACGCGTTTGTGCCGGTAAAATCCGCGTGGCCTTTCCAAAAGTGGGCAATTGATATCATGGGCCTATACCCAGAAGCCCCGGGACACGTCAAATTCCTAATTGTAGCAATCGATTATTTCACTAAGTGGCTAGAGTTATTGGGAAAATTGTGTGGAAAGAGAGTATAAAAGAGAAGAAATTTGAGCTGTTGAAACCACAAAAGGGAAAACTTGTTGAAGACAAGGATAGAGGTTTAAGAGCTGATGGAAAACCTTGGATGATTATGAAGTATAAACCGATCCGGTGTTTGAAAGAAGTACCGGTGAAATTAATGCCCAAGGATGTGCTTAAAGACCTGAAGTGGTGGTATGTAGATTGTGAGACATCTGAGGCAGTGATGGAAGACGAGGATGAACAAGAGGTGTTAAGAGTTTATGATCCGATGCACTTGGTAAACTTATCGCAAGCTGATTTGCAGGTGTTGAATGATAAGAAGATATTTTATATTCCTGCTTGGAAAGACGAAGCGAGGAAATATCAAAGAGTTGTCTCGGTTTGTGTTCGAGAAGGAGTGCATGCTTGAAGATAGAAGATTGAAGATTACTAGACACGTGTTTGAAGCTAAAGAGATGAAGCTACTGCCAAGGGGGAGTCTGTTGGTGCATGATGTCAGTAGTTCAGTGTCGAGTGTCTGTAATCGTGTAAGTTAGATTTGAGTTTTGTATGTAAGCGAAGTTGCTAACAAGTTCGCTTATATGGGCGAACTTGTTAGACAAGCGAAGTTAGGGACAACTTCGCCTGAACATGCCAGGCGAAGTTGTCGTGTCTATATAAGCTGTTTTGTTTACGGCTTATCAATAAGAGTTTGTTATTCGTGTATTCGAGTCAGAGAGTTTGTATTCAGTGATCATAGTATCACGTGTTTAAGGTTGGAATACAACGTGTGTTTGATTATCGTATCGTGTGTTAGCTCGTATTGTTTTCTATACTCGTAACGTCTTACGTAGGGATTCCGCACCTACGTAGAACGCGATATCTCGTGTAGATCCGGCTGGGAACCTACAATTGGTATCAGAGCTTTTTCTCGATTGTGTGGTTCGGGATTATCACGCGGGTGTAGAAATCGTTCCGTTCGACTATTCGCGGGACGAGTTTTCTGAGTTTTTGTTCTATACTCACCTCCTACAATCATAAACAACCCATAACACCTTCACAAACCTCGAAAAACCCAGAAATCTAATCTGCAGAAAGTTCGTGTTCATCAGGCGAAGTTGCCGTCACTGTTAGTAGGGTTTCGGCGAAGATATAAGGTTAAGCGAAGTTATCCACAACTTCGTCTACCTCTTCAAGTTCGCTTACCTCAAGCGAAGTTACCCACAACTTCGCCTACCTCCCAAGTTCGCTCAACTTAAGCGAAGTTATTCTCAACTTCGCCAATCCGGCGAATTTAAGAAAGTGAGCGAAGTTACAAATTCACGCGAAGTTAAGTCTTAAGCGAAGTTATCCACAACTTCGCCTACAGTGCTGTTTGAAAATAAAATTTTTTATTTTCGGATTTCTTTGAGTTTTGTGAAAGATGTCTTCGATAAACATTACCGAACTGGTAAAGATGGAAGTAGAAGCGGGTTCGGCTACAAAGGCACCTAAGATGCTTAAGAAAACTGATTATGTAGCGTGGAAAGATCGTTTTGAACAATATGTCAAGTACCAAGATGCTAAGATGTGGTGTGCATACAAGATGGTTACATTCCACCTACTGCTGAGTATGAGGGTCGTGATCAGATCAAGAAATACAAAGAGATGGAAGAAGAAGAGAAGAAAATGTATTAGGCCGAAAGCAAAGCTCATGCAGCAATTACAATGGCTCTTCCACAAGAGATACTTCACACGCTAGAGAGCTTTGGGAAGCACTTGAGAACCGGTTTGAGGGCAATGTGGGAATTCGTGCCTCGAAAATTAAACTTCTAAAAACCCAATTCTCGGTCTTCAAGTATCTGAAGAATGAATCACTTGATGATATCATCACTAGATATTATCATCTGATGACTGAACTCAGCAACTATTCAATTGTTTACAAAGAAGATGAAATTGTTGAAAAGCTTCTTGATGCCCTCCCACAGAAATGGGAGATGTATACTGTGTTGATGAGAGAAGACAAAGACTTTGCTGACTATGACCTGGAGACAGCAATTAACAAGCTAAGAACGTTTGAACTGAACATGGTACGAAAGGAGACACCTACCGATCAGGTTCAAGATCCGGGTATGTATGGTGCAAAGGTTAACTCAGGATCAAGTTCGAAAACTGAATCATCTGCTTATTACTCTAAGGGAGAGTCAGGCGCTAACTCAACACACGAAGGACATGTATCTCTCAACATGAACGGTGATGTGTGCTTTGTAGCTGGAGGATCAAATGCTTCTCAACCTCAAGCGACCAAGAGTAGTTTTTCCCCAAGTGTTTCAAACAACAACTATTCGAAGATGCCCATGAGTGTTAAATCTGCTGAACAGCAGTTTGCTCTCTATGCATCTTTTATTGCTTCGTATGAGAATTACATTCAGGTTAAGATTGTTGATCCTGCAATTTTGGATGAAGACTATGATCAGATCGATGCTGATGATTTGGAGGAAATGGATCTGCAGTGGCAGATGGCTATGATTGTCAGAAGTGTTAAGAGGTTCATGAAGAAGACTGGCAGGAAATTTGTCGGAGAGAGGCCAGGGTTTGATAAGTCGAAGGTACGCTGTTACAACTGTCAGCAGAATGGCCACTTTGCAAAAGAATGCAAAAATGAACGTGTAGAACGCAGTCAAAACAGATCTACACAGCAGAGTGGTAGTGGTAATGACTATAGAGCCATGATTTCCAGACAGAACGAGGAGTACAACTGGAATCTGCATGTTGAAGAAGTATTTGAACAGGCCAACTTGGAAAAACATCGAAACTGCAGATAGTGAGAAGGGAACTGGCGAAAATGAAGCTTACATGGCAGATGTGGCAGACCAGCTCTCCGAGGTAAGTACCGAACTCCCTTGTACTAAGTGTGAACATCTGTCTGAACAACTGACAACTATAACTGATCAGTTTGTTAGTTTGGATGCGCAATTTAAAACTTTAAAAGAAGATCATCATTTCACTAAAGCTAGAGAAAATAGTTACAAAGTAAAAATTAAAGCTAGTGAGAAAGATATTAAAAGTCTTAAAGCAAAGCTTGCTGAAAAAATTCAAGTGATTGATCTTAGCTATGAAGTTCTAGAAGAGAAAACCAAACTAATAGCTGAAAGGGAAAAACAGATAGCTGATCACCAGGTAAAAGTGGTGGAACTTAACAGGAAACTTGAGCAATTCAGAAATTCCTCCGCTATACTTGATCACCTCGTTAGTGATCAAGGTTCCCCAAAAAGGGGAGGAATTGGTTATCTTGAAGTTCCACCACCTTTCAATCATAATTACACTTATGACCCTAGTAATCAGAAATCTGTCGATGTTGACTATGGTCAGACAGTTCCGGTTAAAGTAACGATTAAAGAACCAGAAGTTAGTAAAGGCGAAACAAGTAAGCCTGTTACTAGTGTTAAGATTTCTGCTCCGAGTCCTATCTCATCTAACTCAGAGAAGTTTTCTGAGTCGAGTGAGACAAAACAAGAGGAAGTGTTACCAAAAAGTGGAGAGAAAAATAAAACACCTGAAAAGAAGTCTCCACTAAACCCGTATGTCCCACCATATGTGAGACAAACGGGCAGTAATACAGCCTCAACATCTAAGACAACTTTTGATAAGAAAGTTGGACACAGGAGTTTTTTTAGATGTAATCAATTAGGACACCTTGTTGCTGATTGCCCTCTGAAGCAGAAATTTAGAGGTGTGAGGACTTCAAAATCTGAGAAAAGAACTAACGTTAATCAATATAATGGTAAAAATGAAAACCCATTAAATTTCAGAAAATGGACTAATCCAGGTTTTCAAAGAAATAGATCTCAGTTTTTCACTGCTAACAACCAAACCTTAAGTAATAATTCTTTTAATTCACGAAGGTTTGGATGGCCTCATAATCAATCCACAAGAAGGTATCCTGTTAGGACTCACAGAAATTATTATGATACTAACTTTGGACAGCCAAGGTACGGAATGTATCGACCCAAGACCAATCGGTCTTGGGTCCCCAGATTTTAATCATCTGCTTTAATCGTGCAGGAACAGTTGAACAGGGCTGCCAACAATCAATGGGTTGTGGATAGCGGCTGTTCCCGGCACATGACGGGTAACAAGAAATTGTTACACGACTTGAAACCTGTTCAAGGAGGAAGAGTGAGTTTCGCAGGAGAGAGCGGTGGAAGGATTACAGGAATAGGGACGGTGTCGAATGGAAAGATGACTTTGGAGAAAGTAAATTTTGTTGAAGAACTGAAGCACAATTTGCTGAGTGTTTCGCAGATTGTGACAAAGACTACACCGTACATTTTACAAAGAATGAAGCGATTGTGTTGTATCCTGGTTTTAAGATACCAGAGGATTGGATTGTTATGAAGGCTCCAAGAGTGAAGAATACGTATATCATGGATATGAGGTCTACTGAAATGGCCACAGAAGAATCGTGTCTTCTGTCAAAAGCAACTGAATTGGAGTCCGAGTTGTGGCATAGGAGAATGGGGCACATTCATCTTCGGAAAATGAACTACGTTGTCAAAAATGGGCTTGTGCTTGGTGTTCCCTTGAAGAATTTCAACTTTGAAGACAAATGCTTATCATGCAAAAAGGGAAAGCAACACAAGAAATCCCATCACACCAAGAAGGTCAATTCAATTGTCAGTACCCTAGAATTACTTCACATGGATCTCTTCGGTCCCGTGAATGTAAGAAGTCTAGGAGGAACATCTTACTGCTTGGTGATCGCTGATGATTTCTCTCGATATTTCTGGGTATATTTCCTGAAGTCAAAGGATGAAACAGTGCAGATGGTAAAGAATTTGATTACCAAGGTTGAGAATATCATGGGGAAACGGGTTAAATTCATCAGGAGTGACAATGGAACTGAGTTCAAGAACTATGAGATGGAGATCTTCTGCTTACAGAAGGGGATAGAACACCAATACAGCGCACCGTATACTCCGCAACAAAATGGAGTGGCTGAGAGGAAGAACAAAACCTTAATTGAAGGAGCCAGAACCATGCTGGCTGATTCAAAACATCCCGTGGTGTTCTGGGCTGAAGCTGTTGCAACAGCCTGTTATATCTTTAATAGAGTGTTAACTGTTAAAAGATTAAATAAAACCTGTTATGAACTTATGCATGGGAGAAAGCCCAACTTGAGTGGTCTTGAACCATTCGGGTCCCCGTGTTCGATATTAAAGACCAATTCTAAATTTGGTGAAGTAGCCGACGAAGGAATCTTAGTCGGATACGTTGTTGGGACTCCCAACAGACGGGTCTTTAATACATCGAACAGCAAGGTTGAGGTGGTGTGTAACACTGATATCACAAGTTACAAATCACCAAAACCAAGCTCGGGACCCGCTGGGGTTTTCGACTATGATAGACTCTTTAAATCTTTTAACATGCCTTATTTGGATTTTGCAGAAGTTGAGGAAAGAACTGCTACGAAGATGATATGCGATGAGGAAGACACTTTGGTGCAACGACCACAGTATGATGAATGTCAGCCTTCCTCGTCAAATGCTGTCAATACCCCTGATGCCTCTACTGAAGAGGAATTCATCAATCCGTTTCACTCTCAACATCAATCACCCATTGATGAGCTATCTTCGAACTTGGAAGATAATCTGAATGTCAGTTCGGTTCCGACTACGAGAATTCACAAAGATCATCCTTTGGAGAACGTGATAGGTGATCTGTCCGCCGGTGTACAAACAAGAAAAGGCTTGACTGAGCACACCTGTGTTTACACATGCATTAAAGACACGGGCATTATCAACGAATGCTTGTACACCTGCTTCATCAGCCAGATTGAACCAAAGAACTATCAAATGGCTCTTAAGGACAGCTCGTGGGTCGAAGCCATGCAGGAAGAGTTAGCTCAGTTTAAGAAAATGGAAGTATGGAATTTGGTTGAAAAACCGAAGAATGTGCATGCGATAGGCACGAAATGGGTCTTCAAATGTAAGAGAGATGAGAAAGGGATTGTTATCAGGAACAAGGCGAGGCTGGTTGTTAAAGGCTTTAATTAACAAGAGGGGATTGATTACAATGAGATGTTTGCTCCTGTGGCAAGATTGGAAGCCATTCGGCTGTTTTTGGCATTTGCTGCTCATAAGGAGATGAAGGTTTTTCAGTTGGATGTGAAGAGTGCGTTCCTAAATGGTAAAGTCGATGAGGTTGTGTACGTTGAGCCGGGTTTTCCTGACCCTGACTTTTCCGATCACGTGTACAAGCTAAGTAAAGCGTTGTATGGACTACAACAGGCACCTCGTGCCTGGTACTCAACCTTATCAGATTACTTGCTTGAGAATGAGTTTGAAAGAGGTAAAATTGATAGCACATTGTTCTTCAAGAGAAAGGGTAGCGACTTTCCGCTGGTGCAAGTCTACGTGGATGACATTATCTTTGCTGCATCAAAAGTCTCCATGTGTCAGGAGTTTGAGGCCGTCATGAAGAAGAGATTTGAAATGAGTGCTATGGGTGAACTAACTTTCTTTTTAGGATTGCAGGTTGATCAGAAGAAAGACGGGATGTTCATTCATCAGACGAAGTATGTCCATGATGTTCTCAAACGCTTCAAGATGGAGGACAGCACTCCATATAATACTCCAGTCTGCGTCAATCACAAATTGGGTGCTGATTCAGACAACGATGCAGACGTGGACCCAACCCAATATCGGGCTATTATAGGTTCTTTAATGTACTTAACTGCTTCTAGGCCTGATATAATGTTTGCTGTTTGTCTTTGTGCACGCTTTCAGGCAAACCCAAAAGAATCTCATTTGAAGGGTGCGAAGAGGATACTGCGGTATCTCAAAGGCAAGCCGAAGCTGGGGTTGTGGTACTCGAGAGGAGGAGACTTGGAGCTAGTCGCTTACACAGATTCTGAATATGAAGGGTGCAATCAGAGTCGGAAGTCTACAACTCGTGGATGTCAGTTTCTTGGTGGCAGACTAGTGTCGTGGCAATGCAAGAAGCAGACCTCAGTCGCAATTTCAACCTGTGAAGCAGAATACATGGCAGCATCCAAGTGCTGCTCCCAGGTTCTTTGGATTCAACAACAGTTGCGCGATTATGGTCTGAGTTTCTCACTTACTCCTATTTGCATTGATAACACTGCTGCTATCTCAGTAACTAACAATCCCGTAAAGCACAGTTAAACTAAACATATTGACATTCGTCATCATTTTATACGGGATTGTGCTGAGAAGAAACTGATTGTGCTCGAAAAGGTTGACACGTTAGATAATTTCGCTGACTTGTTCACGAAAGCGTTTGACAAAACTAGATTTCAAAACCTTGTTGAGCTGAATGGGATGATCAATCCCGAGTAACCATGTCATATGTTTGTGTTTGAATTAAAAAAAAAAAAAACGTCATTATCGCTTAGAATTATGTCGGTTGCCTCAGTTTGAAGGACATGTCTTCGGATATGTTTGGTCCTCATTTCTACTTGTAGAATATGAGGATAGCCATTAGCCAGATGACTGAAAGTGACCGGGGCGGTTTATGATGTGTTTTCATTCTTTCGCTGAAAATTAGTCGATCATACTTAGTTAGAAGGACACATACTAGTATGTGGTCGGTCCAGCTGATCCATTGGATCTTCGGGATAGCCGTTTCCCTGAAGACTTTGATTTGGTCGGGCGATTGAAGTTAAATTTTTTCTTTAAGGGAGATGAAATTATTTTTCAAGTCTACTACTTCGTAAGAAGTTTCTTTACTATGTTTAACAGAAAATTGATCCAACCTTGGAAAGTGATAGATATACTAATTCTGTGTGCTTAACTAGTGAAGTTATTAGGCCTAAAAGACTTTAGAACAGTCATTGTATGTCATGGTAGCTTTTTATGGTGCGTAAAAGTAGAAGTGATACTAACTAAATCTACTCGATTTTATGTGAAAACTCCTTAAGAGTTGTGCATGATACATATCTTTCCGAATGATAGGCAGAAAAGCGATTACCCAGTCATACACGAGCCCGTGAGTGTTCTGATTCCCGTGAAGATAGCGTGTCAAGACGCTGCTGTGATCCAGATTCGGGACTTGCAGTTATTTTCTACTTGAAGTTGTGTATATACATGTTAAATAAAAAAAAAAATTTAATTATCTAGAGTTCATAATGTTAATGATTATCAATCAAGACGCAAGAAGGTGAACGGGAAGCAGAGTCTAAGATCGAAGAGTAATTGTTACTTAATCAGACACTACGGGTCGAGGTCAATTCGGGGTGACTTGGGGAAAGCCAAATACGCTTTGAGAATAGATAGGAGGCATCATAATCTCTGAGTTGTCGCCCACTTAAGTTTTGAGCTTAACTGAACCTAACCCGTATCACATAAACAATGGAAACCATTTTAAGTATATTACCTACTTACAACCTGTTTCTTTATGTCATAATACAGCTGAACACGGATCTGTGTGACAGTCACGTAATTAGTATGATTCCTGTTCGGATCTTTTCTAAAACATGGTAGTCCCTGTTGAGACTGAAATTTGATCCCGTGTACTTTAATTTTTCAAATTTTCGTTACTTATGTAGTTGTTTGATTTTATACCTAGTTACTTGGTCTTGATCATATCATTTAACGCTTTAAAGGATGTTTTTAAAACTTTATTGAAAATTGTTCAAAGTATAGGGGTTTGTTTTGTAAATACCGGCGAACTTGTAGGCGAAGTTATCGATAACTTCGCCTGTACTAACTTTGACCCTATATAAAAAAGTTTTAAGGTCAGACGATTTATTATTTTCCAAAAACCAGCGAACTTACTGTCAACCTAAGCGAACTTATCGATCATATATTCTTAATCATCTGTGTTCTTATTTCGATTCCAATCCGTGATTAAAGGTGTGTAAGGTTTCTAGTTTCGTATAATCATTGTCTATTGAGGTTAATCATCGGTCGTTTCAACTCGATTAACGACCTCGATCTTTCGAAAGTTAAACACCCGATTTCAAACTTGTTATTACGTGATAGTAATTTACTTGAACGTCTAAAACTTCATAAAATCATGTGTTACGGAATCCTCGATCTCCAAAATCGTCATCTACACGTCGTTCGATTTTCCTAACTGTTGCCGATTCGAATTCGGCGAAGTTACAGGTTAGACAAAGTTATCCGTAACTTCGCCTGATTATTAATTTTTAAAACAGTTTATGAGGCGATGTTGTGGTTAGGCGAAGTTATCATTAACTTCGCCAGGACCAACCATTTTACTTAACAGTTATCAGACGAAGTTCAAGTTGAAGCGAAGTTGTTTCCCAACTTCGCCCCACCTTTAAATTCGCCTATACAGAATAGATCACAACTTCGCTCATGGTAACAGGCGAACTTGTGATTTCCTTTGACGTTTATCTAACTTAGCCTGTTTGTTGCAGATATGGCTGCTGTAGCTGGAGCAGGTGGTGCAGGCGGTGATGACGGAGGTGATAACCAGAGACAGTTTTTCCCGGGTCACAACATGTACATTACATTAGACCCAGAGGCGAGCGGAGTTGATGATTTCCGCGAAATCATCACATTTCTGTTATGCTCGCGGATATTCCACTCGATTACAACAACTCTGCCGATATCCTTGCCCAACATTGAGGATTTTTGGCAGACCGTGGAATATGACTGTAGAGTCGAACCCCCGGTGATATGCACAACAGTAAACAATCAGATTGTTCAGTTCTCTTCTGAACAAATCCGGGCGGCTTTACGGTTTGGAAATGAGACAAGAGATGACCCGACAGAGTTTGTAGCTCCTTTCCGTTATGGAGCGTTTTTGAGAATGGGATACTCTGGTCCCTTGGGGGATACGCAGAGGAGGAAAGGATTTTTGCTTGAGCAGTGGCGCTTTCTCATGCATGTCATGATTGTATGCATGTCAAGGAGAAAGGCGGGCACTGATGGCATGGACGCGACCATGCAGTCAGCAATGACTGTTCTGACTTACAACAAGCGATACAGCTTTAGTCAGATGGTCTTTTATGAGATTGATCGTCAAAGAAGAGCGATGGCGCGTGAGCGATTTATCATGTATCCAAGATTTCTTCAAATGATCTTGAATCATGTTGCTCCAACGCTTCCTCAGCGCCGTCCGATTCGATATGTAGAGAGTGTGAACAAAAGAATCTTCGCCCAATGTAGATCCTCCAGTGCGAGGAGCAAACCTGAGCTCCTTCCTCGGCATACTCCGCTGTTTGGGTACTTAATCAACCCGGGGTATGTACCTGCTCGTGGGGACGAGTTTAGGGACCCGGCACCACAACAGGCAGGAGCACCTCAAGTTATACCTGCTGCACCTGTTGTGTCACCGGAGGAGAACGTGGACCTTGATGCAGAATTTGGTGGTCAAGGCTTCTTTGATATGGATCGGGTGGATCCAGAGGAGAATGTACAGGTCCCGGTTGAACGTGTGTCGACTGTGAATGTTACTAGGACAGCTGCTACGGTGGCTGGTTCTGATTCTGATGATGAAGTGGCAGAGGCAAGAAGGATTATGGTAACTCGAGAAAGACTACATGGGAAAAGAAAGAGAACAGATGATGACAGTGAGTCAGATTATGAGGAAGAGGTACAACAGTTGATCAGGAGGTCAAGAAGGGAACGGATAGGTGCAGGATCGGGAGCCGGTGAGAGCTCTAGGGTGGTACGTTTCACTCCACCAGCACTATCCGGTATGACAATGGTTCCCTCATCACTACAGGTTACAAGGCCAAGCGCTACGGTTGTTCCCGTGGTGGCTACCTCATCTACATTTGGCCTCCCACCCACTACTTTCCAACTTTCGGCTCCTGAGATCGTTTCGTTGCCGCCTCCTACTGTTACTCCAACGGAGGTCGTGGCACAATTTATCGAGTCGACTGTTGTGGCCACTGCAGGGTTATCGGTGACGATACCACCTGCGGTTACGTCTATTTCTACTTCTGATGTCCCGGTGACATCGGAAATCCCTCCTCAGTACACTCAAGATATATCACATATGAGGTTCGATTTCGATGCAACCCTATCAGACACTGAACGAATAGCAGGACTTGAACGGGTCGTGGCAGAGCAGTCAAGGATTAATCTTATCCAGACCCAGGCTATTCAGCACCTAGTTGCAGAGAATCAGATGCAGTCGTCCCTGCTGGTAGAACATGGAAAAATCATAGATGCTTTCAAGGAGTTCTTGGCATCTCAGGCGGAGACGAGCTGTAAAGGCGATGAGTTGAGGACCAAGAGACGAAATGATAGAGACGATGATCCCAATGCATCGAAAGGTGCAGGTGGTGAGTTGCCAAGAACTGATCAAGCTCTTGGAATTTCCACAACTCAGGGGGAGTCGACAACTGCAGCTGGTGGTGATGATGTGGTGGTAGTGGACGTAGAGGAGATGGATGATGGTTTGGTTGGTGATGATGATCTACTACCGAGTGATGTGATAGAGAAGATTGGAGAAGAGATTGTGATTGATAATGAGATTGAAGAGGGAGAGATAGTTGAGGAAAATATTGAGCATGACATTCCAGATGTTGAGAAAGCAGATATGAGTAAAGAGATGGCAAGTGATGAGACTGAATGGGAAGAGCAGCCTAGATGGAAAGAAGGCTATGCTCAGTGGTTCGTCAAAACGAAGAAATCAGCGGTTCCTACAATGTTTAAGAAGAGTTACAACATTAAAGGCTATGCTGAAGCGAAGAAAGGAATTATTTGCTGGATATATGATGAGCAGTTGAGGCTCTTCGTGATTAAAAGGTATGACGGTGTTCAGTACTTTAGAAGGATGTTGAGATCGTTGAATACACTGCCAGAATGTGAAGTGAAAGACTTAGCCAGATTGGGGTTGATTAACCGAAGTGATGATAATATGGCTAGAGTTATTGGGAAGATTGTGTGGAAAGAGAGTATAAAAGAGAAGAAATTTGAGCTGTTGAAACCACAAAAGGGAAAACTTGTTGAAGACAAGGATAGAGGTTTAAGAGCTGATGGAAAGCCTTGGATGATTATAAAGTATAAACCGATCCGGTGTTTGAAAGAAGTACCGATGAAACTAATGCCCAAGGATGTGCTTAAAGACCTGAAGTTGTGGTATGTAGATTGTGAGACAGCTGAGGCAGTGATGGAAGACGAAGATGAACAAGAGCTGCTTAGAGTGTACGATCTGATGCACTTGGTAAACTTATCGCAAGCTGATTTGCAGGTGTTGAATGATAAGAAGATATTTTATATTCCTGCTTGGAAAGACGAAGCGAGGAAATATCAAAGAGTTGTCTCGGTTTGTGTTCGAGAAGGAGTGCATGCTTGAAGATAGAAGATTGAAGATTACTAGACACGTGTTTGAAGCTAAAGAGATGAAGCTACTGCCAAGGGGGAGTCTGTTGGTGCATGATGTCAGTAGTTCAGTGTCGAGTGTCTGTAATCGTGTTAGTTAGATTTGAGTTTTGTATGTAAGCGAAGTTGCTAACAAGTTCGCTTATATGGGCGAACTTGTTAGACAAGCGAAGTTAGGGACAACTTCGCCTGAACATGCCAGGCGAAGTTGTCGTGTCTATATAAGCTGTTTTGTTTACGGCTTATCAATAAGAGTTTGTTATTCGTGTATTCGAGTCAGAGAGTTTGTATTCAGTGATCATAGTATCACGTGTTTAAGGTTGGAATACAACGTGTGTTTGATTATCGTATCGTGTGTTAGCTCGTATTGTTTTCTATACTCGTAACGTCTTACGTAGGGATTCCGCACCTACGTAGAACGCGATATCTCGTGTAGATCCGGCTGGGAACCTACAGTGGAGGCTAAACCAGTTTCTTCCATTACTGCGTCCAACATCAAGAAATTCTTATGGAGTTCATCATTTGCCGTTTTGGCTTGCCGCAGGAATTGATCTGTGACAATGGAACCCAGTTTGTGGATGGTGGGCTTCAGGCGTGGCAGAAAGAACTTCATATCACTAAAGTATTCATATCTGTAGTCAACCTGCAGGCCAATGGTCAGGTCGAAAGGGCCAATCGAACCGTTAAGGATGGAATTAAAGCAAGGCTGGGTACCAAACTAACGGGATGGGTATATGAACTACCCCATGTGCTCTGGGCTTTCCGCACTCAGAAGAAGACGAGTAATTCAGAGACGCCGTTCAACATACGGCGCCGAGGCGATGATCCCGACTGAAATAGTCGTTCCATCCGCACGAATGCTTTCCACTAATAATAATGAAGAGGAACTGCGGATGAACCCCAAACTCCTTGAGGAAAGACGAGAATTGGCACTCATCCGAGAGCACAATTACATACGTCAACTACATAAGTATTATGACTCAAGGGTTCAAAAGTGTAACTTTGATGCGGGAGATTTTGTCTTCCTCAACAACGAGGCATCGGGACAAAACCATCGGGTAAATTAGCCCCAACTTGGGAAGGGCCTTATGTCATAGCCCCGACACCTATACCCTGGGAGGGAAGCCGTGAACATTGATTGGTGGTATCGGTGTTTATTAAATTATTTTGCAGCGGAATATTTCATCAGAACCGTAGTTAGGAAAAATGATCAGAGTTATAAAAACACCATGACTATTATTATGATAAACCGGGAATTTAATCCCTTTTGATACAAACATAAGTTTTATAGGGTTAAATCCTAATTTACAAAACAAGTTTCTTTATTCTGGTGACAAGCCACTTATTTAAACTGGAAGCCCGCATGCATCATCCCTTTGTCTCTAACAAGTCACTTGAAACATGTTTAAAATATTTGATCAGCTAGAAATACTGGTGAGTACATTCATTTGTAAATGACACATTTTACAGTTACAGCATTAAGATGATTTTACACCTGCCTTCTTACAAATTACCGAAAGGTACTTGTCACTCGACCGTATCTATAAATGTGGTCATATTACTTATTGGCTAACACTTTTCCAATAAGTAACGTGTAATAGCCCAGTAGGCAAGCCTTGTATACAAAACCCCACAATACCAGTAGTAACCATCCCGTAAGTCTACAGAGACTTAATCACTGTAATATATTTAAAATACTTTCAAAAATATGTTTGAAAACATTTAAACCATCTACCATGAATTTTATAGGTTTTGAAATCATCATGACAGTGTCGAACAGTTGTCTCACGCAAATGTGAGTGGTACAAAAACTTGAATGTCTCACCTTGCAAGTTTATAATTAAAGAAAACGCCTCTTGGTATTAAGCACCTAGGATAAACACAATGTAGTATATCTTAGATTAGTATAAAACCAATAATCATAACGATAATCACGAGAGTAGAAAATTTACACGATAGCACAATGTCTTACCTTAATAGGCAGAGCTTTCGGATTCGTGTATATTTCTTTCGATCGGATAGGATATCGTTACGATACTCGGTATTATATTATACTCTTATATGTGTGTGAGAATTGAGAGAGAAAGCATGAATTTTGGACGAGAAATGAAGTCCCGTTGCCAACCTATTTATAGCTGATTTCGGGTATCGCGACGGCCACAGGCAAAGGGCGTCGCGTATCGCGAAAAATCTCATAGCTTGGCCAAGTCAGCCCTAGGCATGCTACGTGTCACGTCTGCGTAACTTCCACGTCGCGATACGCGATGTGTTACTTTGGGAATCCGTCGCGTATCGCTATGCCACCAAGTTTCTTGATAGTATTACACGTCATCGCGCTACACGATGAGGCTAACCTAAACCCGTCGCATATCACAATGGAAGGATTATTAAAAATCTTAGTTTTCCACAAAAATACTAAGGCGTCCCTTAAGCGGCTCACGGCGATGCGAGCGTGCAAAGTGCAAAGTGCGCCATCAAAGCGCCACATTGCGCCCATCGCACTTCGCCTGAGCCCGTGCGCGATCGGGTGCTTCGCACCCTCCTCTAGGAGCACTGGTTGTGATATGTTTTATAAGAACATTAACAGATGAGTTTTTTTTCTTATAAAGAACTCATTAGTTTTATAATCTAGCGATGTGGGACAAGAACTTACACTCCTATTTATACCATGGTGGAAGCTTCTCATTTTCTTTCCTCCACCAATGTGGGATGGAATTTTCTCTCCCTTCATTTCCTTACTTTTTTCCTTTAATTTATTTTTTGTGGTTTGTTATAGTCTCCCCTCCTTATTTTGAATCTCATCCTCGAGATTTAATTGGAATAAGTGTGGGTACTTCCGTTTCATTTCGGATTCCAATTCCCAAGTATATTCTGGTCCATGTTTTGAATCCCACTTCACTTTGACCAGAACTATTATTTTATGCTTGAGATTCTTGATCTTTTTATTTTCAATTTGCAAAGGTTTCTCAACGAATTTCAACTTTTCATATATCTTTATATCTTGGAGGGGTACTTTTAGTGATTTATCAGCTAAACATTTCCTTAAGTTACTTACATGAAATACATCATGTATATCTGATATTTCCTCTGGAAATTCTAGCTGATAAGCTACTGGTCCGATTCGTTTGATAATTTGAAATGGTCCAACAAACCGTGGACTTAACTTTCCTCTCTTACCGAATCGGATTACTCCTTTCCATGGAGATACTTTCAAAAGCACCCTATCTCCAACTTGATATTACAATGGTTTGCGTCGATGATCTTCATAACTTTTCTGTCGATCTCATGCGGTCTTTAATCTTTCCTTAACTTGATTTATCTTGTCAGTACTTTCTTGAATGATTTCAGGACTTGATAATTGTTTTCCTCCTATTTCTGCCCAACATACTAGAGTTCTGCACCTTCATCCATAAAGGGCTTCCAATGGGGCAGCATTAATGCTTGTATGATAACTGTTATTATAGGAGAATTCTATTAGTGGTAAATGGTCATCTCAATTTCCACCAAAATCTATTACACATGCCCTTAGCATGTCTTCCAATGTTTGTATGGTCCTTTCACTTTGACCATCAGTCTGTGGATGGTATTCGGTACTCAAGTTTAATTTTGTTCCCATAGCTACTTAGAAACTTTTCAAAAAATGAGAAGTAAAACGGCTATCCTGATTTGATACAATGGATAATGGAACTCCATGTAATGAGACAACTTTGTCTACATACAACTTAGCTAATTGTTCCATTTTGAAAGTTCCCTTCATTGGTATAAAATGAGCTGATTTTGTTAATCTATCCACAATTACCCAGATTGTGTCATTACCTCTTCTTGTGGTAGGCAATTTGGTAACAAAATCCATTGTTAGAAATTCCCATTTCCATTCTGGCATTTCTAATTGTTGAAGTAATCCTGATGGCTTTCGATGTTCTGCTTTAACTTGTAAACAAGTTAAGCATTTTGAAACATAATTAGTTATGTCCTTTTTCATTCCTATCCACCAATAGATTTTCTTCAAATCTTGATACATTTTATCTCTTCCAGGATGCATTGTGTATTTGGATTTATGGGATTCTTCAAGAATCTTTTCTCGTAATCCTCCTATGATTGGTATCCAGATCCTGTTCCCCATTCGGAGAATTTCATCATTTCCTTTGACAAGTAGATCAATGGTACCATTTCTTTTCTAATTAGCAATATTATTTTCTCCTATTTCTTGTTTCTGAGCATTCTTTACTTCATCAATTAAATTGATTTGAAGTTCTAACCTTTAGGCTCGCACTCTTTTAGGTTTCTCATGCTCTTTTCAACTTAATGCATCGGCTACTATATTAGTCTTGCCTTCACGATATTGGATTTCACAATCATAGTCGTTAAGAATTTCCATCCAACGTATTTTCCTCATGTTAAGCCCTTTTTTCCCAAAGATATATTTTAAACTTTTATGATCTGTAAATATAGTAAACTTACTACCATATAGATAGTGTCTCCAGATCTTTAAGGCAAAAATTATTGCTCCCAATTCTAAATCATGTGTTGTGTAATTCTCTTCATGCTTCTTTAACTGTCTAGATGCGTAAGCAATAAATTTTTCACGTTGCATTAGTACACATCCCAATCTTGATTTAGAAGCATCACAACAAACTGTGAAATCTTCAGTTCCTTCTGGCAATGCAAGTATTAGGGCGTTTGTTAACTTTTGCTTCAAATTTATGGAAGCTTCTTCTTGCTTAGGTCCCCATTCAAACTTTACATTCTTACACGTTAACTTAGTTAACGGAACTGCTATTCGGGAAAAATTTTGAATGAAGCATCTATAATATCCTGCTAATCCCAAGAAACTTTGAATTTCTGTAGGAGTTTTAGGAATTTCCCATTTTGTAATAGCTTCTATTTTAGCAGGGTCCACGTGAATACCTCTATGGTTAATCTAGTGTCCTAGAAACTGTACTTCCTGTAACCAAAACTCACACTTTGAGAATTTAGCGTAAAGCTTATCTTTCCTCAATAGTGTCAAGAGCGTATGAAGATGTTTGACGTGATCTTCACTGGTTTTGGAATAAATAAGTATATCGTCTATAAAAACGATTACATATCCAAATATGGTTTACATATTCGATTCATCATATCCATAAATGCAGCCGGTGCATTGTTTAAACCAAATTGCATGACTGTAAGCTCATAATGACCATATCTTGTCCTAAAAGCTGTTTTAGGAATATCTTCTTCTTGCACTTTTAATTGGTGGTATCCTGAGCGTAAATCAATTTTAGAGAATATCGAGCTCCTTGGAGTTTATCAAATAAATCATCAATTCTCGGTAAGGGATACCGATTCTTAATTGTGACTTTATTCAATTCTCTATAATCGATACACATACGCATTGACCCATCTTTATTTTTGACAAACAACACTGGTGATGAGCTAGGCCTTATGAAACCTTTTTCTAGCAATTCATCTAATTGCTTCTTTATTTCTAACATCTCTGTTGGAGCTAATCTATATGGTGCTTTAACAACTGGCGCTATTCGTGGTATTATATGGATTCTGAATTCAACTTCACGATCAGGCGGTTGTCCAGGTAAATCTTCTTTAAAGACGTCAGAATATTCTGATACTACCGGAATTTCTTTTAGCTCTTTTCCTTTGGCGCTAATGATTACAGAAATCATATATGCTACACATTGTTTCCTTAGATAGCTTGCCACTTTCATTACTGATATGAACTTTCTAGGCTTGAGCATTTTATCTCCTTGAATGGTAATGGTTTTTCCCGTTGGTGTGCGGATTTCTATAGAATTTGTATTACATAGGATTCGAGCATGATTAGCTACTAACCAGTCCATTCCTAATATGACATCGAATCCAGCCAAATTCTTTGGGAGTAAATTTGCTTTAAACTTGTGGCCTAGTAAATTTATCTTTTCTTCTTGAAGTACTTCATGAATATGAGTGGAATTTCCATCTGCCATTTCTATCGTACAAACTTGATGAAGTTTGGTTAATGGCTGATTTAAGGCTTGGCAAACTTTGCGTTTATAAAACTTTTATTTGCTCCGGAATCAAACAATACTTTAGGGTAAACATTATTGATAAGGAACGTACCCGCAATAACGTCTGGAATCATTGCCGCTTCTTGAGCAGTAAGCTGAAAAGCTCGTGCATTCTTCTTAGGCCCATATGCATTCTTTGCTTTGTTATCAGGCACCTTTATCAACTTTGGACATTCTGGACGGATGTGGCCAGGTTCTCCACAATTGTAGCAAACACGATTTTCTTTTCTCCTACATACTGCATCCGTATGTCCAACCATTTTGTAATAATTGCAATACTTAGTTTTCTTTAAAGCGCATCTCCCTGAATGCCTCTTTCTGCAAATTTTACAGAAAGGATGAGCATAAGATTGCCCTGTTCTTTTCTTTCGAATTCTTGGGTAATCTTCTGGGCTAGATCTTTCTTTTTATTTTCTTCCTGAGTTCGGACTAATCCGTCTGTCATGGTATTAGCTAGCTCAACTGTTTCTTCAATAGTCTGAGGTATAGCTGACTTTACCAGATCACGGATTTCACTTACTAATCCCCAAATATAACGAGAAATTAGTATTGATTCTGGCGAAGCCAAAGCCGGTACCATTCTCGCATATTCGAAGAATTTTGTCGTATACTCACGACACTTCACACCTTCCATCTTGTGATTTAAGAACATAGTAGCAATATTTCCTCTTTCATGAGGAGGACAAAATTTCCTTTCTACTATTTATTTAAATTCTTTTCTCTTTCATGATTTAAGAACATAGATGATTTCGGAACCCGTCGCGATACGTGATGGCCATAGGCAAAGGGCGTCGCGTATCGCGAAGAATCTCATAGCTTGGTCGAGTTAGCCCTAGGCATGCTACATGGCACGCCACGTGGCATACAACGTGTCACGTTTGCGTAAGTTCCACGTCGCTGATGTGATGAAAACAGTCAATTAAATATTAACTAAACTAAACAAGTAATAAAAACTAGACTTATGAATCAACTACACAAAACACCGGCAAGTGAACCGGTCAATTGTACTAAAGCTAAGTAAGTCCGGAATATCGAACCCACAGGACTCTATAAATTACGTTAATTAACTAATTAGACTTTGACTTACGATACGACTATTTTTTATTAATGTTGGAAGGGGGTTTTTAAACTAAGATTTAACTAAGAAAGCAAATAAACAAGTAAACTAGAAAACAAGCAATTAATCATGAGATCGAAATCAAATAGAGAAGGAATCTACCTAGGTAAGAATCCCATGCATCAACAATCATCAAGCAATGGACAAATGATATGATATGGAAACTGATTTCTAAATGTATTCATCTAACAAACCCTAAAGGACCCTGACTGAATCAAACGACATCCCAAAGAATGATTATTAGATTATTAAGCAATCAGTTATATTGATTTCCTCACGGTTATCAATTAGGGTTAATTAATGGTATCTAAAGCAAGCAATCTTACGAAACACTAAACCCTAGATAACTTGAAAATCTTATCACGACCTCAAGAACAAGGATCAACACACTAAGCAAGAATATTGTCACTATCTATCCTAGCATGCGATTGACCAAGACACATGAACAACTCCTCACCTTACAGCTATTGGAATTTAGCAGAACATTCAAAATCCTAACCAACTCTCAACAAGCTTCTATGATCTAATGGGCCCATTAAATCACAATAATCAAAACACCAAGTAATGATTAAACATAAACCCTAAATCTAAAGAACACAATCAAAAGATTAAAGATCTATGTGAAGCTAAAATTAACAATCAATCAAGATAATAAACACTCATATACATCATGAAAGAAAAATCAAGTATTTTACTATTAAAATAACGAACCCATAATCAAATCAATTGTCCAAAGCAAGAATCAAGTTGAAAACATGTTCATCAAACCTAGGTAGACATGAAGTCTAGCCTAGAAAAATCATAATCAAATAACTAAACCAAAGAACAAAAGGAAACATCATGAAAGATAATGAACAAGAACAAAGATAAAGAATGAGAGAACCCGTCTTAATCGACCCTTGAACACTTGGATGAAAGCTTAATGATCCTCCTTGATTCCTAGTTCCAAATAACCTTCAAACCCTTAGAAACCCTCTCAATTTCGGCTGCAAATAAGCTTAGAATCGGCTAGGTTTGCAAGAGATGTTTATATAAGCGAGTTACGGGCTTGGACTTGCAAAGATGGCTGACCAGGGAGCCCTAGGCGCCGCGCGGCCCCTTCCTTCGCGTGCGGCGGTGCCCTAAAAAGGGAATTTTTGTTTTTTGCTTTTTATTTATTATTTACTCATATTAGATCCCTTTCTTGAACTCCAAGTAACGTTTAGAATCTTCTAGACCTTCTTTTTCTTGACTTACAAATCACCATCTACATGAAACTCTAAGTGAACTAATCATGTAGTCATTGACGAGTAAAACGAACATAAACTTCGCATGAAATGATAGAAAGAATTAAGTTTAACATGAAAGACACCAAACGATATAAAACACAATAAACATATAATACTTGACTCAAAACTTAAATTAATAAAAGATAAACAAAACTCGAACTAAACCGAACTCAAAACATTAAATAAACATAACTTTACACGGGATTCGAGATGTATATCAAATATCCCCACACTTACTCTTTTTTCGTCCCTGAAAAAGTCTTATGCAGTTGGATCAGAATCGGAAAATATAGTCTAACAAACATATAGGTTAATTTTAAAGCTTAGAAAACGCAAAAACCGCGATCACCGATATTGTTGTCCACTTAAACCCATGCCTTAATCTTTACCGGGACAAATAAGATCCGACAATTAGTACTTAGTGGTTTACACAATTAAGACCCGCTTATTTTCAGCTTTTACCGGACCAGACCACCCCAACTTGACTTAAACCTCAAAATTAGCAGAATTAAAACTTTTGTTGCTCTATTTTTTTCATGAATAGTTAAGAGGATCAAAGGTATTGTTTATCCACCTAAGCTTAAGCATCAAAGTCAACCAAGCAGCCATTAGATACGATTAAGGTTCAATTAATTAATAACTAGTGTTCCCCACAATATAACATACCCCTGTTATCAAGCAACACCCCGAACCCATCACCATAGGTGAGCATGCAAAATTTCATCTGTAGGGCTTACATGTAGCGTGTCCCTTGTGGTCCGTTTCTTAATGGTAATGAGACGCGAGTAAGGGGACCCCACATGGCTAACATCGTGGATGATCAAGTCTGTAGTGAATTTGTACTTTTGTACTCTTGTGATCATGTTTATAAACTTATAAGGGTTTGCTCTTTTTGGCTTAATTTTAAATATTCACAACCCCACTTAGGAATTGTGAATACCCAGATGAATAGATTGCATACAGACCCATGGTCTCCGGATCCGAAGCATCCCATCAATACAAGATTTAAGGATATAAAACCATACGCCAATAAGGTGTAAAACACTAAACTAGCAGTTTTAAGTTTATATCACAGGCTACACGGCATACTCTAACGTTAAACCTACCCAAGAATCATATGATAATGTATTCAAATTTTAAAACTCATAAAATTTCCACTTTTCATACCAAGAATTGAGGCTTGAGTATGGCCCGACCTTTCATTACTTATCTTCCACGGACACTTTACCCACAAAAGATTTCCGTTTTAACCATTTTATCAAATTGCCCTTTTATTTTCAAGGCTGAGCCTACCGACACATCCCAAGTTAAGTGCATTTTCTTTTATTTATCTCATATTATTAGTAGTTTGAAAAACCAATTTCCGATAAATATCATCATCTCCCACTTTAACGCAAAAAACTAAAATCAAGGGACATTTTAAAAGCATTTTTTTAATTTTTTTTCTTTTTTAAATTTAAACTCGATTTAAACTACGACTCAAATATCCTATCCCCACACTTAAATTTTGCATTGTCCTCAATGTTGGGTGTGGATTTTTATCCTCGGAATTGAGCTTAACTTAAGGATGTTGACTCAAGCAGTTATTCTGAGGAAGGTACGTTGACTAATTCAATTGTCCTATATTATCTAACTGTTTTGCAGATAAGAGCACGTGTTAAATATGTTTATAAGAACATGGATTGCAACGGAATATAGCTCGGACTTCGTCAACTAACAACGTGGATACTAACGGCTCGTTGAAGAAGTAGTCTAGGGTTTCTGGAATTATCCGGATATCAGTTGTAATCTCTTATTATATATTGAGCTGATAATATCGATAGGATACACACACTATTTCACGGCTTAGCTACTAGAATCACTGTAACACTTAGCTTTCGATATTCAATCAGCTCCAACCCTTGTAACCACTTGTTTTCGATATTAATAAACTTGACGGTGATATTTTTCACCGTCCGGGGGTTTTTTGTGCCGGCGATCATAATAATCAAGCGTTAATTTGACCAAAATTTACGTTCATAATCCTTAACCGAAGCAAATTCGACTAAGGATTAAGTTGTAAACTTTTGACAGAAACGAAGACTATTATAATCAAGGGTTTTTTTCCCTCGTGAGCATATATTTGTGTCCGATCTATTTACCATTTAGCACCTAGCCTCACGCACTAATTTGATCAAAAGTTAGTTGATAATTTTTGACCGAAACAATTTGACGCCCACCGTGGGGCAAACGGTGCTTTGATCATTATCCATTCTCAAACGAAACCCTACTCTCAATATCCACAACATGTCTTCACAGCCCAAGATTGTTTCATCTTCTGTCGCAGCCTCAGAATCCTCAGCGAAACCTTCCATGCCTCCTCCTCCTTCTGTTGCTGTTATCCCAAAGAAACCTGACAACATCCAGAAGAAAACTGCTACTCCAGTATTTTCGGGATCGAGACCATCCCCTTAGGATCCCGTTATGGTATCTAATAATGAACTTTTGTCTATTTATAAGCGATTACAGGAACAGATGTATCGCCAGAACAAGACCAACCAGATGCTGGTGAAGGAACTAGAAGATATTAGGAAAGCCAAGAAGCCGGCGGAAGAATTCACGCCATTAATCCCGAGATCTCTGGATTTCACTCCTCCAGGATCCTCAGGATTGGTGCGTCCAGAGTCAACCATGGCGTACAACCCTGGATCCTCGCTTTTCCATCACTCAGGGTCCACGGGATTGTACTCATCCGGATCCTAAGGATACTTGCATGCATCCATTGCTGGGCCGTTTCAACATGCAGGATCCTCAGGATTGTCATAGTATGGAGGATCCTCATGTCCTTATCAACAGGTGTTATCCTCAGGATTAGCGCAGCAGGGAGGATCCTCAGGTCCTTACCAGTAGGTGGTATCCTCAGGATTTCCACAGCAGGCAGGATTCTCAGGAATACCTCCATCAGGATTCTTCAATCCTCAGCAACCATATGCTCAGACTCAGCGATTTGTAGGGTCCTCCGAGGTGCCCCAGGGAGACTTCCTCCCGATGCAGGCTAACACCTCGACCACTCCATTTGTCACTCCAGGAAATACTATGTTCGGGAATACCAGCTACAACACCCAAACCATTCCTCAGAATATCAATTAGGGTAACACTTTCAATACAATTCCTTTTAATGCTAATCAGGGATTTTTGCAGGATGCAGGCATAAGTTCAAGTTCAGCCCGAGAGTTACAGAAGCTTAAGGACATGATATCAAATATCCCTAGTGTAATCTGTCCCATAGATGAAGTTCCTACTGATAGCCACAAGATATCCCGGTTCGTGCCATCGATTAGCGACGTGCAGATCCCAAAACGGTTTCATGATGGCTCGACGGATCCTGAGGAACACGTCGCACAATACCGAGAACGTATTGAGATCAATCCAATCCCTATGGAAATCAAGGAAGCATGTCTTTGCAAAGGGTTTGGGTCTACCTTAACCGAAGCAGCCATGAAATGGCTACTGAGTATTCCCCCTAACACTATCAATTCTTTTTCTCATTTAGTTAACTTGTTTAATAACCAGTTTTCTTGCAGTAGAACTTTTGAGAAAATGACAGGTAATCTTTATAGGGTTACCAGAATCCTGGGGAATCCTTGAGAGATTTTATTACCAGGTTTAGTAAGGAGTCGCTGGAAATCCCGAATCTAAACCCAGCTTCAACAGTGGAAGCTCTCAAGTTGGGGTTAGAGAAGGGCTTCTCTTTCTATGATGATCTTGTTATGACCCCATGCAGGTCATTAGATGAAGCAAGAAGCAGAGCTCTGAGGTTTATCAGGCTAGAAGACGACAAGAAAAATTCTAAGGTCGATATCCCGAAGTATGATCAGACGAACAGGAAATTCGAATTCCTGGGAAAGTCTTTTAGAGCAAAACCTTACCACAAGCCTGATAACCCCAGGATTAATGCAGTAGATGAAGAAGATGACGAAGAATATCATAAAATCTCTGAATATTGTTTTTCTGTTGATATTGGTGGATTAATGTGTGCCATGCAGGATTTAGGTGAGAAAGCCAGGTGGCCAAGGAAGATGGAGAAACCAGGAGCATGGAAAGACAAATCAAAATGGTGTGCCTTCCACGAAGACTTTGGGCACTTGACTGATGATTGCATTGCACTCATAAGGGAGATCAGCTATCTTCTCAGCAAGGGTCATTTGAAAGAGCTACTTGGCAAGAAGAAGGGAAGAGAACAGGATCTCGAGAAAATTCTTGAAAAGCCAACTCCTCCACCAACAGATGCAAGAACAATCATGTTCATATCCGGAGGATCCGACATCTGTGGAACCTCTTATTCTGCTGCAAAGAGGAATGCTGACAGGCCAACAAAGACATCTATTCTCACTCAAGAGAGGATTATATCCTTCGATGAAAGAGATAGAGTCGATGTTCAGGATCCTCATCATGATAGTTTGGTAATAACTTTATATGTGGCTAACCATTATGTTCGCAGGATCCTCATAGATGGCGGAAGCTCTGTTAACATTATTCAATTAGACGTACTGAAAAGATGAATATTCCGGAGGATGAGATCGTCCCCAGTTCCTCAGTATTGGTTGGATTCAGTGGAGAAACTAAAAATACTATTGGGGAGATTAAGCTCCCAATATATGTCGAAGGGGTAAATAAAATGCAAAAATTTTGTGCTATTGACTGTTTTTCTTGTTGCAATATTATATTAGGCAGGCCATGGATACATGAGATGAAAGCAGTCCCATATACTTATCACCAATGCGTAAAACTCCTGAGTCCGTGGGGAGTTATCAAAATCATCAGTGACCAACAAGACGCCAAGAATTGCTACACATCCTCTAAGAAATGTACTGCCAAACCCCAGCAGGCGTAGCAATTACAGAAGCCAGCACGAGGCATAATGGAGGCCAGGGAAAAGAAATTAAAGAAGTACCTGTTTATCCCGAGGATCCTGAAGTCAAAGTGCTGATAGGAACTGGCATTCTCGAGGATATTGAGTCAAAATTGCTCGATTTCCTCAAGTCAAGGCGATCAACATTTGCATGGAAACATGAAGATATGACAGGTATTTCCAAAGATATTATAACACATAAACTTGGAATTGATAATTCTTTCAGGCCAATCCATCAAAAGAGAAGAAAGTTTGCACCTGAAAGAAACATAATCATTCAAGAGGAAGTAGAAAGACTCTTGAAGGCGAAAATGATTAGGGAAGTTCAATATCCCTGATGGTTAGAAATGTGGTGGTTGTATAGAAAAAGAATGGAAAATGGAGAGTTTGTGTAGACTTCACAGACTTGAATAAAGCTTGTCCCAAAGATCCATTCCCTCTACCACACATAGATTCAATGGTGGATGCTACAACTGGTCACGAGATGCTGACATTTATGGACGCATCCTCAGGATTTCAGCAAATCCAGATGGAGCCATCAGATCAAGAAGATACGGCCTTCATGACTCTCACAGGTATTTATTGTTATATTGCTATGCCCTTTGGACTTAGAAATGCAGGTGTAACCTATCAGAGGTTAGTTAACATGATGTTCAAAGAGCAACTGGGGGACACAATGGTGGTCTATATTGATGATATGGTGGTGAAGTCCAAGAAAGCTGAAGATCACCTTCAAGATCTCAAGACAACATTTGATATCCTCGACAAATACAACATGAAGCTGAATCCTTAGAAATGCCATTTCGGAGTGAAAGCTGGCAAATTCTTGGGATACATGGTCACCAAAAGGGGGATAGAGGCGAGTCCGGAACAGATACAAGCTATCCTGAATCTAAAATCCCCAGAATCAGTTAAGGATGTTCAAAGGTTGCACGGTAGGATAGCGGCACTCAACAGATTCATATCCAAATCCTCAGAAAAGTGCAAAGAATTTTATGATATCCTGAAGAAAAACAAAAAATTCGAGTGGACCAGTAAGCATGAGGAAGCATTATCATCCTTAAAAGCGTATCTTTCTTCTACTCCTTTACTGGTAAAACCTGAGGAAGGTGAATCTCTTTCTCTATATCTTGCTGTATCAAATAATGCTATAAGTGCTGTTTTGGCTAAGGATCTCGAAGGTCAACAACATCCTATATATTATGTAAGTAAAAGTCTTTTGGATGCTAAAACCAGGTATTCTTATCTTGAGAAATTAATTTTAGCCCTTATTATGACATCTACTAAACTTAGACATTATTTTGAAACTCACCCTATATGTGTTAAAACTAACTATCCTATTAAGTCTGTTTTGAGAATACCAGAAATGTCAGGTAGAATGGAAAAATGGGCGGTAAATCTAAGTGCATATGATATAACATATGAACCTAGAACTGCTATCAAATCCCAGGCATTAGCAGATTTTGTGGCTGATTTCACCAGTGAGTTTAAAGAAAAGGCAGACTTGGAAGTCCAACAACTTGAAGAAACAAAAGATAAGTGGACTCTATACACTGATGGTGCTTCACATGTTAGAGGAACAGTTCTTGGGATTCTGCTGAAATCGCCACAGGGGGACATTATACCTCAATCCATATCCTGCGGATTTCAAGCCACAAATAATGAGGCGGAATATGAAGCTTTGATAGCGGGATTACAACTAGCAATCGACATGAAAATCAGGTTTATTCAAGTACATGTTGATTCATTATTATTAACTAATCATTTTAATGGTTCATATACTGTTAGAGGAGAAAGACTAATGAAATATCTAGAGCTAGTCAAAAAACTAGCAAAGTGTTTCAAAATGTTTGATATTTCGCAGGTACATAGGGAAGAGAATGTTGAAGCAGACGCCCTAGCATATTTAGCTTCATCCTTCAGGATACCAGAAGGTGTCAAGATCCCTATCGTACATATCTTGAACCCAGCAATAGAAGAGCAAGGTGTCAATGAAATATCAAAAGATGGCGAAGATATGGGAGCCAAGAATCCTGAGAATAGTGAAAATTCTTGGATTATTCCAATCAAAGAATAAATTCAGGATGGGGTTATCCCCAAGGGTGAAAACCCAAGAGCTTTTCGCACAAAGGTAATCCCATATACTATAATGAATGATATATTATACAGAAAATCTCTTGCAGGACCATATCTTAGGTGCTTGGAGAAGGCAGAAGCTCAAGAAGTTCTTCAAGATATCCATGATGGAGATTGTGGGAATCACACTGGGGGTAGAGCACTATTCTCGAAAATCCTGAGGACGGGGTATTTCTAGACAACGATGAAGAGGGACGCTATGAATTATTCTCATAAATGTGATGCATGCCAGAGACATAGCAACATCTTGCACCAGCCAGCAGAACCATTATATCCTATTATATCCCCTTGGCCTTTTATGAAGTGCGGGATGGATATCGTGGGGAAATTACCAAGAGATCCAGGAGGAAAAGTTTTTATGTTGGCTATGACAGATTATTTCTCGAAGTGGATCCAGGCAGAAGCCTTTGTTCAAGTCAGAGAAAAAGAAGTTATCTCATTCATCAAGCACAATATCTTGACCAGATTTGGGATTCCGGCAGAGATAGTATGTGATAATGGTTCGCAATTCATCGGCAAGAGAACAACTAACTTCTGTGCCAGTTGGGGAATCAAGATGATCACATCAACACCTGTCCGCCCTCAAGCTAATGGACAGGCCGAATCAAGCAACAAAATCATCATCAATAACCTGAAGAAAAAGTTGGGGTCTAAGAAAGGAAAATGGGCTGAAGAACTTCCTTTCGTTCTTTGGGCAGATAGAACCACTTCGAAGAATGCTACTGGTCAGACTCCTTTCTCATTAGTGTTTGGAGCTGAAGCAGTTATCCCCACTGAGATGGTTATCCCAACGGCCAGAGTCACTCATCAAAATCCTGAAGATAACACTCGAAGTCTACTTGAAGACCTAGATGCGGTAGAAAAACTCCGGGGTTTGGCAAAGATCAGAATGGCTTTTTATCAACAGAAGATAGCAAAGTCCTACAACAAGAATATCAGAGTTCTAAGGTTTCAAGAAGGGGATTTGGTTCTCCGAAAAGCTTTTCAAAATACTACCAATCCTACGGATGGGAAGCTCGCACCAAAGTGGGAAGGTCCTTACCTGATCGATTCGGAAGCAGGAAAGGGGGCATACAAATTATGTACTTTGGATGGTGACTTACTACCAAGGGCTTGGAATGCTATACATCTCAAAAAATATTTCATGTAAGATTTCTATCCCAAGGATAACTGTTATACTAAACAGTCAAGGTATGTACTCAAACTTAAACTTTTATTCATTTTTAATATTATTATTCTTCAAACATGGTACTGACTTAAGTATCGGAGGGGTGTTAGCCCACCCCTCACTTAGAGTTGGCTGTTTTGTAGATATGAGGGATTCTCATATGGAATAAAGTTAACAAGGCCTTTTTCGCCAGTTTCTAAGGGCCCTGTCGCCAGCTTATTCCTAAGGTATGAGAGGTTTTCACCTCTTCTAAGGTCAAAGGGATCTTCATCTCTTCTTATGATCGCCTGTAGCGCACGATTTATTCGGCCTTAGTTTGAGAGGCGGGGCCAACACATGAAATATACTGACTTGTTACCTCGTTATCCTCGGCTATTGGTTTGGATCTTGAGGTTTAAGGGATCTTCATCTCTTCTTAAGACGCCTGTAGCGCACGATTTATTCGGCCTTAGTTTGAGAGGCGGGGCTAGCAGATGAAATATAGTGACTTGTTACCTCGTTATCCTCGGCTATTGGTTTGAATCACAGGTTTATGGTAGACGTACCATAATCTAAGGTTAAAGAGATTTACATCTCTTCTATAGGGCCTCGTCGCCAGTTCTTACTTAAGGTTTAAGAGATTTACATCTTTTCTGAAGGGCCTTGTCTCCAGTTTATTTTGGCCTTGTCGCCAGATTATTTAGGCCCTGTCGCCAGAATTTCTAAAAATATTTTTCAGGATAATGCTCATGTCGCAATTCTATTACTAAACCCTCAGGATTAGAAGAATATTCTGAACAGTGATCTTATTGCAAGGATAAGACGTTCTGGATAATCTCTAGATTAATTGATACACTGTTCTGGTATGATTTACTATTTGCAAAAATTTTATCTTTCATATTATTTAAAGTTTATGACTTAATATTAGTTTGCTGGTAAAACTTAAACTATTACTAAGAGATTTCTCATGAAACTTAGATTTTTCTAAAAACAGAAAAAGTGAAAAGCATGCTGATATAAGTCATAAAAAGTTATAAAAATATTATAATGCAGAAAAAGATAGTCCGGGTTTCACTCAAAACGGAGCCCATCCACCCGAACTATCATAATTGTTCTAAGTGCAGAAAGTAAAAGGCGGTTTGGGTTTCGTCCTGAACCAGGATCCCTCCACCCAAACCATTATCCTGAGCATACAACATTATCCTTACACAACCATAAGAGAAATTGTTCAAAACAAACATTCGAAATACATGAAAACAACCTGGCAACCAGGTTCAAGCCTTTCCACCCTCAGCATCATCACCTTCTTTCTTCTCCAGATCCGTAGTCTCCCCAGCCTTAGTCTCTTTCACATTCTCACTAGCTTCAGCATCCTTGATAACCTCAGAGGTCCCAGCCATCTCATCTTCTTCAATCTTCTCTCCCCTTATCACCTTAAGCTTTTTCTTCCAAGCTCCAGAATTCCAAGACTCCATCGCATGACCCTTCGCTTGTACTTCTTCGGACATCTTGATCATCGACTCCAGAATGCTGGCAGCTGCACACTTCTTAGCATCCTCAAGAAACTCAGCTTTCTCTGACTCAAATGAGGCTCTGAGATCCGAAATCTCTTTCTCCTTCTTTTTGAGCAGCTTGTCTTTTGTATCAACAGTTTGTAGAAGATCGGCGAGCTTGGCTTCAGCCTCTCTCTTAGACAATTTAGCGTCTTGGGATATCCGACGGTAACTTTCGGCTTTCTGTTATCCCCAAATTAATATTAGTTTTTTCTGCAGGTTGTTATTTTCAGGATAAGGAAAAAGTACTTACTGTCCCGAGAAAGTTAGCAAGAGCTTGAAGCTTCTCTGCAGCAACTGAGACGGTCATGTCAGCAAAGGGCTCGGTTTCAGCCGAAGTGGTGGCTTTCCTCTTCTTTTGTGCGGCACTTTTTTGGCGAGTAGTTGGAATTCTCACCGACGGAGAAAGTGTCTTGGAATGCTCTTGCTTCACTACAGGCTTGTCCTCAATAAGATCATCCAAATCAACTAAGCAAAAAGATTTTGGCTTCTGCATCCCTACACAACGATTTATCTGATTATTTTCAAGATACCAAAATCCTTAGAAAACCTAAAATCCCTAAAATACTTACCAGAAGTCATACTCTCAGCAGGTTTTTCAGCAATCACACTCGTTTCTCCTGTTTCTTCCTCTAACCAAAACTCCCTTTCTTCTGCTGGAATATTGAACAACGCCTTAAGCCTCTTCTTCATGTCCTTCCTAAGCTTTATCAAATCCTCAAATACCACTATCAAAAAACAAATCATGTTAGGATAAATCATTTATATAAAGAAATTTTATCCTACAGATTTCCTACCCTTATGAACCCATTTGGTAGGCAGGTTCATCCCATCAGGAATAGAATCCCGACAAACGAAAAAGAAGTATTTTTTCCAATCAGGGTCGCTATTGGACACTTTGGGAATCATATAAACATGGCTGGACTTGGATTGAAGACAATAGCGAAAGGATCCGTGGGTTCGAAGATTATAAGTCGCGGCAATCTCAGGCACACATATGGATAACCCATGGGTTTTGTTTAAACGATCTACTATTGCCAAAACCCTCCACACCATTGGCATGAATTGTGAGTACGAGAATCCGGTTACATCAAAGAACTCTTGGATGAGTGGGGAAACGGATATGAAAGGCCGATAGAAAAGGGATAATAAAAGAAGCAGATCCAGGTTTTAGAAGAAAAGTCGGCCTTGACTTTGGGATTGAACGGCCTAATGACGGCTTCGGCAAGTAATAAACCCGATTCTTTCAGAAACCTAATATCTAAATCTTTGAACAGGCATTGATCTTCATCGGTCACCGGAATGAGACTTTGGTCAAAGAAATCGTCTGAGGTCGCGAAACAGAAAGGCTTAGGTGCACGAGGGGTTCTTTTCCTCATCTTCAGTATGGATCGAAAGGAGAACTTCAAGAAATTAAGAAGATGAAAGATGAGAACTAACCTGGCTATGAATCGCCGTTAGAGGATTGTGGTGTAGAAAAAAGGAAAATGCTTTAATTATAACCTAGAGGGGCGGTTGTAGAGTCTCCTCGATTCCCGCGCACGTCATTTCACATATCAGAGATATCATTATTTTTTGAAATTTAAAAATTTTTACAGCTGTCACGCAGTAAAAATTGGGGGCAATTGTTGGGTGTGGATTTTTATCCTCAGAATTGAGCTTAACTTAAGGATGTTGACTCAAGCAGTTATTCTGAGGAAGGTATGTTGACTAATTCAATTGTCCTATATTATCTAACTGTTTTGCAGATAAGAGCACGTGTTAAATATGTTTATAAGAACGTGGATTGCAACGGAATATAGCTCGGACTTCATCAGCTAACAACGTGGATACCAACGGCTCGTTGAAGAAGTAGTCTAGGGTTTCCGGAATTATCGGGATATCAGTTGTAATCTCTTATTATATATTGAGCTGATAATATCGATAGGATACACACACTTTTTCATGGCTTAGCTACTAGCAATCACTGTAACACTTAGCTTTCGATATTCAATCAGCTCCAACCCTTGTAACCACTTGTTTTCGATATTAATAAACTTGATGGTGATAGTTTTCACCGTCCAGGGGTTTTTTGTGCCGGCGATCATAATAAAAAGCGTTAATTCGACTAAAAGTTACGTTCATAATCCTTAACCGAAGCAAATTCGACTAAGGATTAAGTTGTAAACTCTTGACTGAAACGAAGACTATTATAATCAAAGGTTTTTTCCCTCGTGATCATATCTTTGTGTTCGATCTATTTACCATTTAGCACCTAGCCTCAGGCACTAATTTGATCAAAAGTTAGTTGATAATTTTTGACCGAAACACTCAATGCAAGGATAAGGACGGCTTAAAATAAAAATAAAATAAAATCGGACTACAAAAACTAAAAATCTAAAAATTAAAAACAAAGAAAAAAAAAATTGAAAAGCTAGATAATGAAAAAGACTTTGCTGGTAATATGCGAATGGAACATGATGCTAAGGTCCCTCCATGAATGCCCTCCAACTACAAACGTGCTCAGAAAATGGTAACTCCTTTTCTCACGAACGTAAGCGGCAACACAAAAAAATACATGTCTAAAAATGTATCTTATCATATTGATAGATATTAAGCAATTAAAGTATTTCACCAATAAATATATAAAATATAATAATCAGGAGCAAATAAATAAGCATGAAGTATACGGCTCCACTGCTACATCCCCAAACTTGTCTTTTTCATTTAAGTCTTCCTTGGGGGATCTTCTCTCTAGCTCATATAGTCTCTCTTTTACCTAGCAAAACTCAAAAACTCAAAAACAAAGACGAACTATAAAATACTACGTTAGCGACTCGATGACTCAACGAAACTAAGAAAATAAAAACTAAAATAAAGGAAAATCTACAAACTCTATACTTGAGTTTTCACTCAAGAACCTATGTTTATGCGAATCACGTGGCGGACCGAGTGGAGCTTCTTCCACCTCGGTAGAACTCCAATGCCCTTAAAGATACCGAATCACGATCCGACCAGTCGTCAATCTTGGTCTTCTTCTTTCTAACACCACGAACCTCAATCTTTCTCTTACCACCACCTTTTACTCCAACATGCTTCACCATTTCCCGAGAACTAGAAACCGCTCGCTCCTTCCCCACACTTAAACTTACAGAACGGGAGCAATCAAGACTAGGATCCATGCCCGAGATAAATGATTCTATCGAGTAAACTGGGTGACTTGGATCAATGAGACCGTCTTGAACACTCGGATGTCGCATGGACTTAGCCAAATAGGTGGCACTATCATCACCGCCTCTAAGAGTAATCTTACCTTCAAACACGTCAATGACCGCCCTAGCAGTACGTAGGAATGGACGACCTAAAATGATAGGAACTCTCTCATCGGCCTCCATATCTAAAACAACAAAATCTACGGGGAAAACCAAATTATCTACCTTAACAAGCAAATTCTCTACAACACCCCTCGGATACTTAACGGAACGATCGGCTAAAGACAACGTCATACGAGTAGGGGTGAGCTCTCCTAGGTCTAGCTTTTCATATAAAGAATATTGAGTAAGGTTTATACTAGCTCCTAGATCGGCCAATGCTTGACACGTCGTATCACTTCCGAAAAGACATGGAATGGTAAAAACAACGGGGTCGGGTAATTTCTCCAGAACTTTATTAAGCACTACTGCAGAACACTCTCCATTTAAGGGTACAGTCGAAAGCTCCTCCAACTTTTCCTTTCTTTTAAGAAGGTCTTTCAAAAATTTGGCGTACTTAGGCATATGCTGAAGAACTTCTACGAATGGAAGGTTGACATTCAATTGGCTAAATATATTAAGAAAATGCCCCTAATCTTTTGTATACTTTTGATTCTTTAGACGAGCGGGATATGGGACATAGGCTAGGTCAATGGTGTGTGGTGGTGGCCGGGCCTATGATTGGTGTTGTACTATGTGACTTACCTGGAGCCTCTACCTCTATTTCCTTATCTATCAACTCATCTTCCTTATCTTCCCTAATTTCTCTACTAACTACCTCCGAACCTAAAACCCTACCACTACGAGTGGAGATGGCGTTCAATTGAGTAGCCAGATTAGTTTGAGGGATACCCAAAAACTGACCTGGGGGCCTTTCTTCTATACGAAGAGCAATATCACCAACCGTTCTTTGAATATCGAGAATTGAATATTGTTGATTATTGAATATCAAAGCGTGTTCGGCTAACTTTTTCTGTGTAACTTGATCTCTCTCCAAGATTAGCTTCATCATCTCTTCCAAACGCCCAAATCCACCGTTCGAATTCTGCACATTATTTTGAACATTAACACCATTGGTATTATTTTCATTAAAATAATGACCTTGTCCTGGAGCATAAGAATTTTGAAATCCGGGTGGTGCACCCAACTGACGCCAGTTAGCAATATTCTGATTCGGGTTCTTGTAAGTGTTCCAATTCTGACTGTTGTTGTTGTAATTTTTGGGAAACCTGTTCTGACTAGCAACAAAATCGACCTGTTGATTCATCACCGGGCACTCCAACGTACCATGTCCACCCCTACAAAACTCACACCTGTCCACCTTGGCCCTAAGTTCCTTCACCTCTAGGGTTAGTGATTCCAAAGAAGCAGCCACACTAGTATCCAGATTAACCTGGTGTACACCTCGAGCGGATGAGGATGTACTGCTAACGGGAGTGGAATTCCCGCGATGTGGATCTTTGGCAAGGTCCAATTGAGCGAAGCTCTCAAACAACTCATTACATTCGGCAACATTCTTCCTAGCCAGTAGACTTCCTCCCGCGGCCGTGTCGAACCGAACTTGGGTTTCGTAGTTCAACCCATTGTAAAATTTTTCCACGAGAGCCCATGGTGTGAGACCATTCTATGAGCATCAAGACAGCAAGCTCTGAAAACTCTCCCAAGCATGACAATATTGTTCCCCCGGCTCCATGTGAAACGAGTGAATTTGATCGCGAAGAATAGCCGCTTTAGCCGGTGGGAAATATCTCTTGATAAATGCAGAACGTAGTGCTTCCCAAGTGCTGAACGTGCCAGGTGGTTGCGTGTCAAGCCAAGTAGCTGCTTTCCCTGCAAGTGAAAACGGAAAGAGATGTAAGACAATAGCATCTTCGGTAGCACCTTGTAAATTAAAAGTTTTAAGAACGCGGTAAAGTCGGTTAAGGTGAGGCGGTGCATCCTCGTCATCACTCCCCGTGAACTGATTAGTTTGAACGATGTTGTTCATGACGTATGACGGAATCTGCCACGAGTTGGGATTGTTGATTGCGGGAACGACGATGCATGACTGGTTTCCGTTTAAGCCATCGAAGGCTTGAGCAGCAATTGTTCTGTCGTCGGCCATTTGAACGTCTGGTTGACTTCTCGGACTTTCTGGTGGTGAATTGTGCGGTAATGATTTTCGTGAAGAAGTAGCTTCCGACGGTGGTCCTTGCGAACGAAGATGTGGCATAAACCTTAAGGACGCAACGGACTAAGTGAGGAGACTAAAAATAAAAACTAAAACTAAATTAAACTATAATTTAATTAAACTCCTACGACTCAAAAGAAATTAAAACAAATAGCACGTATATATAAAATAAGTCCAATTAACGAAAATAACGCAATTTCCAAGAGTCCCCGGAAACGGCGCCAAAAACTCGATGTGGTGAAAACAGTCAATTAAATATTAACTAAACTAAACAAGTAATAAAAACTAGACTTATGACTCAACTACACAAAACATCGGCAAGTGAACCGGTCAATTGTACTAAAGCTATGTAAGTCCAGAATATCAAACCCAAAGGACTCTATAAATTACGTTAATTAACTAATTAGACTCGACTTACGACACGACTATTTATTATTAATGTTTTAAGGGGGTTTTTAAACTAAGATTAAACTAAGAAAGAAAATAAACAAGTAAACTATAAAACAAGCAATTAATCACGAGATCGAAATCAAATAGAGAAGGAATCTACCTAGGTAAGAATCCTATGCATCAACAATCATCAAGCAATGGACAAATGATATGATATGGAAACTGATTTCTAAACGTATTCATCTAACAAACCCAAAAGGACCCTTGACTGAATCAAACGACATCCCAAAGAATGATTATTAGATTATTAAGCAATCAGTTATATTGATTTCCTCACGGTTATCAAATAGGGTTAATTAATAGTATGTAAAGCAAGAAATCTTACGAAACACTAAATCCTAGATAACTTGATAATCTTTTCACGACATCATGAACAAGGATCAACACACTAAGCAAGAATATTGTCACTATGTATCCTAGCATGCGATTGACCAAGACACATGAACAACTCCTCACCTTACAACTTACAAATCACCATCTACATGAAAACAAATAGAAACTCTAAGTGAACTAATCATGTAGTCATTGACGAGTAAAACGAACATAAACTTCGCATGAAATGATAGAAAGAATTAAGTTTAACATGCAAGACACCAAACGATATAAAACACAATAAACATATAATACTTGACTCAAAACTTAAATTAATAAAAGATAAACAAAACTCGAACTAAACCGAAATCAAAACATTAAATAAACAAAACTTTACACGGGATTCGGGATGTATAAATAGATGTCGTCTCTTCAGATGTTTCTTGTAAGCATTCCTTAAACGATGAATTCCATCCCCCACCGCAGTAAATTCGGGGAGCGTAGCTTGGAGAGGAAATGACAAACCGTCATATTCCTTCATTCGCAGGTTGTACTCCCTTGCAATGTTAAGTCCATGCAGCGGATGCTCCTCCACCGACCGATTGGCCTTCACATATTCTAAACCTTCCTCGAAGGCAACCCGGCGGCCAGCTTGAGTCGAGATGTTGAGCAGGATAGCGAGACTATCCGTCAACTCAGGTCCTTCCTTGATATGCTTGTTAACCTATTAAGATGAAGACACACGCAAAAATCAACAAGATCGCTAAGTCAAAGGGGAAGATATAAATGGAAGGACAAAAAACATACCAGTGCGAGACCTTCATCCAGTAACCATTGTCGTTCTTCCTCGGTTCGCTTGGCCTTCTCCTTCAGCTCGCGGTACCCGTCGGCCAACAGCAATTTATCCTTATATAATTAGGTCGCACATGCCTCAACCACCTCATGAGCCTTCAGAAGGGCATCATGAGCAGCCTCCATCTCCAAGGCCCTCTTCTCCATCTCTTCCGCATGTTCCTTCCGCAGCCTGGTCTCCTCTTCAAAAGCTTGAATCAAGTTACCTTGTGTGGTAACTTGAGTCTCTAAAGCAGTGCACGCTTCGAGGGCTTTAGCTAGGTCTGCTTCCTTCCGTTGGTCTCGTCCCGGGAAGCTTTGAGGACAGAGTTCTGCTTCTTGCACGCTTCTTCCCATTGGCGAGTGGCAGCAGCTTGCCTATCCTTTTCATCTTGGAGGGCAATTCCAACATCCTTCAGCTTCCACTCAGCAGTGTTAGCCTTCAAACGTTGCTCCTCAGCCACCTTTTGGCTTCTTCTATGGCATGGGACATCTCCCTCCACTTCACCCCCATTGATTGCCACTCCCGCAAAATTTCCTGTCCGCTGGCCACAGTGTTGGCCAAAACAGTGTTAAAACTCAAGGCGAGGACGACCGCGTTGGAAGGCGTGTTCCGCAGGAGGAACACTGTGGCTGATGAACTCAGCACAAGTTTCCTGAACCATGAAACGGGATCCCTGCGCAAGAGTCCAGTGAAGGATGTACAAATGGTCATCCTCCCCAGGATTTGCCACTCCGTAGTAATATGCACTTGAGAACTGGGAGTGGGACGCCTCTCCGCCACCCGCTCGGCATGGTGGTGAGGAAAATGATATATGAGGAGGAGACTACGGAGGTGAAGGTGGAGATTGATGCGGCACCTCATGCGTCATTGGACCCTCATCGTCCTTTGCTTGTTCCTTCCCATTCGAACCAGACGCGTCATCGGGTATGACGATTTTTGGTGGTGGAGATGGTAGCTTCTCCGTTGACACACCCTGTTGGGGCGCATCAGCGAACGACGTATTAGTTAAAGGCACAATATACGAATCCTATTATTCTATAAGGACCAGTAACTTACGTGCGGAGGCCACCATCCACGTGACTGGATCCCGCATCACCTGCCTTAGAGGACCGTTGCTTCCTCTTCCGCTTCAACTCTGCCAATGCACGCATGACAGATGAAATTTCATATGCACCGTAAAGAATAATATTCCTCGTGGGATGATGATTCGTCAGTCGACGATAGAATTACAATCACCACGTCTGAAGTTAAAGCATTTAGAGGACGAGGGTTCAGATGAAAGAGCCTATTTGTAAAATGGCCTCTGAAACCACCGGCTCGACGCGCACCTTGGTGGGGAAAAAGAAGTAATCCTGAGTCTTGTCCAAAATTGGCAGAGCCTTCGCATTGCGAATGCGCTTCTGCGGACACCCCGCGTTGTCTATTTGGGCATCAATCATTGACCCCTCACCTGAAAAGAATGAAAAATCATAATGAAGAAGTTCAAAATAAAAAAATGAGGAAGACAACAAATACTTACTTTCTTCCACGTTCTGGAAGAAAGGTTCCAGATCCGGGTATGACTATAAGTGGCTCATACCTGCCCATACAAGGGCTTCCTAAGGAATGGCCCGCATCGGCGTTGGTTCCTGTATTATAGTGCGGAACCACTCCTGACCATCGAATGGAGCAATGGGCAGGTCCGGATGTTTTTCGTTCGCCAGACGTCGAACCATGGTGATGAGGATGACATCTTCCCGCATTCAGAAGAACTTAGTTCTCCATTCATAGGCGCTGCGGGGCGGCTCGGTGCCAATGACCCTCTTGGATACAGAGGCACAGTTGTACCATCCTCCACGCCCGTGCATCTTGTAGAACATGGAGAATTAGTCGATTTTAGGCATGATGTTGTTTGCCCGATATACGAATTCGAAGTGTCATACCCGCATGAGACCAAAGGGATGCACCAATGATAGGTGTATCCCATGGCCGGATAATATGTTCCCCAGGAACTTGGTTATCGAAAACCTAAGATTCCCGTGGGAGAAAAAGTCGGAATACGACCATCTTGCCAGAAGGAGACTTGTTGGCAGTAGACCCGGCGGCGGGAAAGTCTGGTTCCCATTCCGGTGGAATCCCATAGGCCATAATAAGCTTCTCGTAATCAAGTCGTTTCCAACTGACTTATATGGTCTCCATGTTCGGGGAAGACGGCGTCTTTTTATCGCCAGCCATTATTTCAGATTGAAAAGGAAAGCAACGAGCAATTGTGGAAACGGAGATGGATATTCAGAGAGAGAACAAGAAGAAAATGAGTAATCAAAGGCGATAAAATCTCTAAAGCGCGTATAACTGTTGTATTTATACCCATCGCAATTAATGCTATGGGAGTTTCGCCAGTGAAGAGAGAAAGAAACGGTCCACTCAGATAACGCCACGTCACGTGGGATAATCGAAAAAATGAAAAAAGTGTACAAGCGAGTACAGTTGACAGCCGGCATTTACGTCCCATCGACTGTTCGGCGTTTGCAAACTGTCACGTCGTCCTTTTTCATCGTTATCCACACTAACATAAAATATCTCCATCATGCGCAAAGAATTCAAAAAATCCCCAAAAATATCTTAATTTCAAAATTTCACCCGCATAAAACTTCACGCGAAAGAAACAATAGACTGGGGGACTTATAGAGGTAGGGTACCAAAAAGACACAAATACCCTTATGGACCACCCGCGGGTGAAAGAGGAGTCCCTCAGAAGTTACCGGCGGAGAATATAAACCACCCGCATAACTCAAAGTAGAGAAAGAACTATAACAAGCTCTAGAGACTATGTGCGAGAAGGTTCAGACGCCTTCAGAAGTTATCCGCATGGTACTAATCCCACCCGCAAAGATGACCAAAAGGTGACGTCAGAGGACAGCCGTAATTAACCAACTATTTTCTAGAAGATTTACCAAGATCTTTTCTTGGAAAGCACGAGACGTAACAGCCAATTGAAGAAGGGCAGCTGGCGAGGTTGTTACAACCATGCACATGGCCAAAATAGCTCGTCCTATCATGTGCGGACACGTGTCCAGGTTGTTACAACCATGCACATGACCGATAATAGCTCGCCCTATCATATTTGGACACGTGTCCAGGAAGTTACAAAAGCATCTTCTGGAAAGAGACAGCTGGAAGAATCACATTCCCTTACCCTTCGGCTATAAATACCTTCATCATCTCTATGAAGTATTCATTCAAAACTTCACTCATACTCTCAATACTTTGTACTTTCTTCTTAATCGGAACAAGTATTTATTCTCACGCCGGATGGTGGTTACGGGAAGACCCCCTTCTTGTCCTTCCCGTAACGAGCTCACGGTGATTGTTTAGCAGGTTTTCGTCATTGGACTTGAGAGATTAGACTTGTATCGTTGTTTAATAATTGTTTGACCCGTACCTTATGGACTCATTAAATCTAGGCCCTAAAGGATCAGATCCATTTTTCTTCACATAACATAACTCATCTTAATCTTCGTTCTCACATATACACTTACACGAAACTATGAACAAGAAGAAATTTAAAAAAAAAAATTGTAAATGGGTTACCAAAGATTATAGCACGCCGGACAAATAACTCCAAATACATTTTCCTATGGTTAAACTGTGAAACAAATTTGAAAATCAGAACCGTTGGATGAATGAATTCGTCGGACAGTGAATCAAGGCCATCCATCTGTGCCCAACATCATGTGCAAGCATGTGCTTCCAACTTGAGTACATAACGGCTGTTTGAATTATCAAGGGGTGTACTTACGTGAGTGAATGAATGTGTGCCAAATTAATTTTGGTAAATTTTATAATGTGATAATTATATCTTGAAATTTAGATAAATATATGTTACTTAAATTGATATTTAGTTTTTTCCCCATAATTTCTATTAGGTCACTTTTATCCGAAACCCGAAACCCAACCTGAGAAAATAAGTACCCGAACACGAACTAACTCAACCCGAAAAACACGAACCCGAGAAAAGACGAACCCGAACCCGAATCGAAGTAATTCGGGTTCGTTCTCGGGTTTGATTTATAAGTTTCGGGTCAACCCGAATAAACTTTTAGTTTTGAATTTAAATATATTTTCATGTATAATAGGCTTAGTCTTAGTCACTAACATTATCAGAATCTGGTCCTAATCGATTGTTGTCTTTCTAACTATTATATATCGATCTTTTATTTTTATTTATGTTTTCCGTCTATTACTTATAGCAACCGTAATCGAACAACCAAATCACGCTCGATTGAAGACGATTATGGTTCGAGTTAGTTTTACTATTCTTTTGGATTGTTTTATCAAGTTATGTTGGTTTATTATTTGATTATTTGCTTCCGAGCAAAGAATAATATGTTGTTTTTATTTTAGCATTGTAGTTTTTTTAATTTTTAATTTTTTTTTTTTGTATTCTAGGATACTCAAAACCCGATTAACCCAACCCGAAAAAACCCAAACCCGAATTACCCAAACCCGGAAAACCCGTAAGAGTTTCAGGTTGAGTTTCGGGTCAAGATTTAAAACTTTGAAACCCGAAGAACCCGACCTGAAAAACCCGAAACCCGGAAAACGAACCTGAAGAACACCCCTAGTTCAAATTTTTCTGGTCGGTCGTTATTCGGGTTAGGTCAAAACGAGAAACATAATAAAAAATAAAAACATAAAACTTTCTTTTTATTCATCACCACCTAAACAAGTCAAAATGGGTCAGGTTGACACATAAACCCTTCTTTCCCTTTCTTCAAATTAGCAACTTTATGCTCCTTTCAACGGATCACTTCGTTTAACTATTTTTTGATTAACCCGTTTGAGATATAACCTGGATTCACCCTTTTAGAAGCATGTGTAGAAAACCATTAAGTTAAATTAGGGGAAAATAGACGGAGTATTTTAGAGGTGTTTGAATGTTACTAAAAAAACCATACATAAAGTTGAAAACTATAATATGTAGATTAGAGATGTTTGAATGTATTCAAAGTTTTTGTTGCAACATTAATAATTAGATGATTGATTAACACTAACAAATTAACCTGCAACATTAATAATAAAATGATTCACATTACTAAAAACAAAGCAAATAATGTTGCAAACTTGCAATGTTCATAATCACATGATTAACACTAAAAAAAAGCAAAAAAAAAGTCTTTGCATGAACTTATGATCTTTTAAAGATAAAACAAAGGAATTTTCACCAAACCACATCAATATTATGGGTTTCAAATATTAAATCATACGGGGTCCTTAAAAAATTCAATATAACACTTCTAATAAATTTTTAAAAAAAATTGATGTCCTGAAACTAAGATCCACGCTATACAGGTCCGCCACTGTATGTTATTCTAATAAATAGATCACCATGTGAACTGAAAAACAGAATATAATAAACCAGTCCATCCATCCATCCATCCATCCATCCAAGATTTGCGAAGTTGTGGTCAAGTTTAATTTAAAGCTATATTCTTACCCATTTTTTTATGGTTGATGATTTTTAGTAGAAAACACAAAATAACACAATGAAATATATGCATTTATTCTAGAAAAGTCTAGTATATCTATTTTTTTGTGAAGTTGCATATGGACACCTCTCTTTCAATAATTGTGTTCACATTGAAAGCATAATGCTTAAGTGATGGGTTGTTTGTCCACTTACAAGGAACATACGCATTTAATCATGCATCAAATAACCGATAGCCAACACAAAAAAAAAGTTTATATGAATTTATACACACTTAACTATATCGTTAACCACACAAGTACTAATTATACAATCAATTAAAAATGGCTCTTTTATTTTTTAAATAGTGGCGCACTCAAGTTAAATATACTAAAATAGGTTATTGACTCGTGTATGACACAAATGGAAATATATAAATTGTCAACTAACTGATATATATAATTTCAAACGACAAGAAATCTTTTAATCTGTATTTTTTTAAACAGATTTCTGGTATTCATGTACGATTTCTCTTCTTTTAATCCTTTAATATGTATTCGTCAAGTAAATTGATCTATAATTCATATTGATACGGAAAAAATATATATAAACATATAAATAATTTTGAGAAAGAATATATAAATGTATTATAAGGTAGAACAAATTATACATTATACAAAATGCAAAATAAGAAATACATGTTAAAGGTTTAATAAATCTCTAACTATTTATAGTAGTCTCCTTATTAATGATGATATCGTTTAGCAAATTGTGTCCCCTATTTTTATAATTTCTTTATGAGCATCCATTTGCATGACCTGATGTTTATTTTGATAACATGCTCCAAAACTGTAATGACATATGCAAATGATAGTAAATCTGTGAAAGAAAAGTGAGTTATCAATATTTGGTTTTAGTGATATTTTAATTCTCCATCTTAAACGGTTTGCCCCTGTTTTGCTGAATGCAAACCAACCATGTTGTAAAATTGTTGCAACATGAACAAATTAATACAAATAAATGGCTATTAAACAAATCTGTAAGGTCTTTGTCAAAACCTGTTCATACCCAAACCAAGATGCCCATGTTATAAAAAGATTTGTTTTGTTCAGAGTTTAAATCACCATTTTTAAGAAGATCTCGTTGTGACCCGAACCCATTATAACCCAAACCCAGATGACCATTTTTAAATAGACCATTTCTGGTCTGAAAAAAAAAAAAAAAAAAAAAACTATATTTAAAAGACTCGTTGCAATGAAACCCATGATGACCTAACTTGCTAACTCATTCGGGCATTTTACCTTGCCCGGCCTGACCATTCTGACATCCATTATAGTAACATTATCCATAAACTCTAAAGCATGAAAATATATCACCTTGTACGACTAACCTTATGCTTCAATCGTAGCATCTCATGAAGCTACTCGGACTTCAATTTTGTGTGTTTTACAACAATGCAAGTGAGGTTTCATGCTCACAAACATAGTCCTAAGCTTCAGCAACATCCAAATATCTTCTCTGTGACATTTGCAAAAAAATAAAAATAAAAATAAAATGAAATATTTGCCCATACAGTCACACTATTGTTATCCGGAAACAATAAACGTTTGATAATTTGCTCAGTACTACACATACATATCAATACGAATCAAAGATGAACATAGGAAATCTATACTACTTATTAATAACTAAAAAAATAAATGAAGAATGTTCGGTACCTTTAGTCCAAGCAACTCAAATTATTCTTTTATAACTCCTTTTACCTTAACCGAGTTTGACCCAAACTGTTTTGGCCTCAACTTGATTGGTAAGATTGTGGACTAATTTAAAATATAAATGATAAACTTGACACCAACACTCAGTTTCGACCATATCACTCCTATTAACAAATATATAATGATATAAAATAATAATTCAAAAACAATAAGATAAGTCAATTGTATAATCTTTTTTTTGTTGAATTAGTCCACAATATTACCAAGAAGATTATCTATGAATTTCAATATACATTCGTGAAGTGGCCTATATGAAATGCTGTTTTCTCATAGTAGAAAATACGCATTTCCAAATTAAATAAATAGACCTAAATTACGACACTTTAGTCACTAAAAAATACGGAAAATAAGGAATACCTAACCCGTAAAAGAAAAGTAGTTATTAAAGCCCTAGGCCAAACAAAAAGAAAAATAAAATCCAAAGATGGATCAAAATAGCGTAAATCACCTGACAAGATTGAATAATTAAAAATCAAAATCGGGTTTGATCCGTAGTGAGAATTAAACAGATAGAAATTTATATGAGAATTAACGAAGTTGCAGCTCGATATTAAGCCATAATCGGCCCATCTGATAGAATCTTTACAAGAATCGAGATTATCCTATTCTCACCCGCATAAAGGTGCAACTTTATATTAGATTTAAAATAACACAATTGGCACGTTCGAAATAAAGCATAATATGATTCGACCCGTTTGAGATAAAACACAATTGGAAAAGACCCGCTTGGATCAAACACAATTTAATTGACACGTTTGATATGAAACACGATGCAAATTGACCCATTTTAGATTAATATGTAACATCCCGAATTTTCAAATAATAATATTTTACATATTATTTCTTATAATGGAAAGTTACTTGAGTAAATAGATAAATAGTAAAAAGGTAAAAAGGGAAAGATAGGGAAGTTAATTAAAGATAATTAATAATGGACTAAAAGGGAAAGATGGGCCTTAGGTCCATGGGCTTAAGGGAGTATAAATACCCATTAAACCCTAAATCTTTCCATTTCCATCCATCTTATCCATCTTATTCTCCCTACACCTCCATAACACACACAAACCCTTTCCTTTTTCGGCCGCAAGATAGAAGGTGAAATCCAAGATCAAACCAAGCCAAATCCGGGTAGATCCTTAATATACAAGCATAATACAAGAATAAAGATTGACAAACAAGCCAAGCCGTAACCTAGGAACATCATAAAGGTATGTTATTTACGTTAAAGGTTACATTTTTGTGAACGGTTTGCAATGAAACTTGACCCTAGAGTAGATTGGGTCTAGATACTTCATAAAAATGCAAACTTGATGATTAAAATGAACTCCATAGACCTATGGTTATGTACGGCTCATATATGAGCCCTAGATCTAGCCTAGAACGCTTTAAACCTATAAAGGTCCAACCTTTATGCCTAAAACGGGATAGATCTTGAAGCCACGATAGCAATGGGTGTAATCGGGTATGAATGATGATGATAACGGGTTAAAGGTCCATGAGGTGAACATAAAACGAGTAAACTGGGCAAGCTGAAACCAAAAATAGAATAATTGGCTGAGCTGGGTGTTCTCGGCCAGATTCGGGAATCCTTGGTCAACCATGTGTTTCTCGGTCAACCTGAGATTTCAACCAAAACAGGTTCTCGGCCACCAAGAGTTCTCGGTGACCATGTGTTCTCGGTTAAGAACTTGTGTTTTCGGTTAACACGAGATCTCGGTCAAAGCTTGAGTTCTCGGTCAAGATGTGTTCTCGGTCATGAGCTGGGTTTTCGGCTGGCCAGTTCTCGGTTGGGTTTTGGGCTAGAATCCAGTTGGGCCCAGATAGGGAACAGTTGGGCTTGAATTAACTAAATCCATTAATGTTAAGCCCAATATCTTAGGCTTAGTAAATAAGCCTAGATTAGATGATAACTTAAAATGTTAATGGAACCCCAGCCAGGGGCTCTGCCCCTTGGACCCCTCTAGGGGCTGCCGCCCCTAGAACCCCGCTGCCAGGGGCGCTGCCCCCGGACCCCCGTTCGTTGTGGGTTATATAAAGATAGAAATATGATATGAGTAGCGATAGTTAATTTATACATGTAAATATTATACAGTTAGCCGTGCACAGCTCAAGAAAGGGATAACCATAAATGGTGAACGTAACCGCATCCAGGTGAGTTTCTAGCCCCATTTCCTTGTTATATTTTCGGGGTTGTGTGCATACTCGATGTGATAGTTAATACACTTACCTTAAATGGTAAGTGTATGCCATATATGATTTATATGTTATTTATGTATGTGAAGGAAAGCTTGTCGGTACATGAACGATCTTCGGATATTGCACGTATTGACAAGGGAGGTATGAATATGAAAGATGATTGCGTATGATATAATATATATATATATATATATATATATATATATATATATATATATATTGTACAACATATTAGTATATAATAATTAAAGAACGTATATGTATGTTACAGGTATGAAAAGACAGTATGTACGAAGGAAAGAAGTAAGGGATCAGACCCTAATAATATCTAAGATAGAGAAGAAAGGGATTAAACCCTAATAATATTTGAGATAGAGAAGTAAAAAGGGATCAGACCCTAATAATATCTGAGATGGAAAAGAAAGGGATCAGACCCTAATAATAACTGAGATAGACAAAGGAAAGAGGGATCAGACCATAATAATATCTGAGATAGAAAAGGAAGGGATCAGACCCTAATAATATCTGAGATAGAATGGATAGTAAATATAAAGTATGAAAGTAATAAAGTATGTACGTATGTATGGAAGTATGAAATAAAAGTAAAGTAATTATTATGTATATTCGGATGCATGATTGAAGGTAAGTGAATGTAGTGTATGGTGTATGATTAACTAGAACTCACTCAGCGTAGCTGACTTTTAATATGCACGCAGGTGAGTATGATGCTTTATGAACATAGTCATCAGAGTTAATAAAAACATTCGCGGAATGTTTTAAGACATGTTTATGATTTGATACGTAATGTTTTATGAAAGTTTTTATATTCCGCGAATGTTTTTATTAACTCTGATGACTAGAACTATGTGAATGAGTAAATCCAACGTCCAAATGTGAGGCACCGGTAACGGGGCCTTACATAATAAAAACTGAATGGACCCGAATGAGAAAAGAACATAGCTTAAATTGACTCGTATGAGAGAAGGTAAATTAATACTATCTAAATTGACCGGTTTGAGAAAGAAAAAAAAATCACCATCTAAATAAAAAGGAAAAGTGATATTAAAGAAAAGTCATTGTAGGTTCCTGGACGGATCGTACACGGGATGTCGCTATCTGCGCAGGTGCGGAATCCCTGCGTAGTTAGATACGAGTGCAGAATATGTATAAACCAAACACACGAGCAATGAACGAACACGTTATATTGATAACCGAACACGTGACTCGAGGTCACTATTACAGACACTGACACGTAACACTCGAAGTGAACAGCTGAAACGAAACCCTAAAAACCAACCCTCAAACTGTTACAGCGAACAGTTTAAATAGACACGACAACTTCGCCTGACATTAACTTCGCTTGTTCAACAAGTTCGCCTGAGCGAACTTGTTGACAACTTCGCACGTAAAAAAACATAAACATAACCATAAACATAATTACATTACAGACTCGATTACAAATGCTAGACTATGAACTACTGACACACATGTACCAACAGACTCCCCCTTGGCAGTAGCTTCATATCTTGATCTTCAAATCTTGAGTCTTGTAATCTTGCATCTCTACGCGTGCGCTCCTTCTCTAACACATACCGACACCACCCGTTGATATTTCCTAGCTAGATCCTTCCAAGCAGGAATGTAGAAGATCTTCTTCTCGTTGAGCACTTTCAGATCAGCCTGCGATAGATTAACAATATGCATCGGGTCGTAAACCCTAAGCACTTCTTGTTCATCCTCATCTTCCATTACCGCCTCCGCTGTCTCACAATCCACGAACCACCATTTTAGGTCTTTGAGCACGTCCTTAGGCATGAGCTTCATCGGTACTTCTTTAAGGCACCGGATCGGTTTATATTTCATAACCATCCAAGGTTTTCCATCAACTCTCAGACCTCTATCCTTGTCTTCAACAAGTTTCCCTTTTTGTGGTTTCAGTAGCTCAAACTTTTTCTCTTTAACGCACTCCTTCCACACGATCTTCCCGATGATTCTAGCCATGTTGTCTTCACTTCTGTTTATCAATCCCAATCTGGCTAAATCTTTTACCTCACATTCTGGCAGTGTGTTTAGAGATCTCAACGTTCTCCTAAAGTACTGAATGCCATCGTATCTCTTGATCACGAAGAGCCGCAGCTGCTCGTCATATAACCAGCAGATAATACCTTTCTTAGCTTCTGCGTATCCCTTAATATTGTAACTTTTTCTGAACATCTTAGGGACCGCCGGCTTCTTCGTCTTTATGAACCAGTGAGCACAACCCTCCTTCCAATTCGGTTGTTCCTCCCATTCAGTATCTTCGACCACGCTCTCATCACCCAACTCTGGTCTCTCAACCTCCGGAATCTCGTGTTCCACGGAGTCATCTACAATCTCACCCTCCTCTATCACGTTTTCAACAGTAATCTGCTCTCCGATCCTCTCGATCTCATCAACAGGCAGCACATCATCTTCATTCATAAACTCATCATCATCCTCATCCAACTCTTTCAACGCATCTATAACATCTTCAACATCAGCATCATCATCAACATCTACAACGTCGTCACCGGCTGCACTTGTAGACTCCCCCTCAGCTGTGGAAGCCCCAAGAGCCTGAGAGGTTCTTGGCAGCTCACCACCTGCACCTTCCGGTGCATTGGGATCATCGTCATGATCTTCTCTCCGTTTCGTCCTCAACTCATCTCCCCTACAAGTCTTCTCCCCCTGAGATGCCAAGAATGCCTTGAAGGCATCTATTACTTGTCCGTGTTCAACTAGGAGGGCTGCTTGTAGTCGATTGGATTCCACTAGGCTTTGAATGGTCTTTGTCTGTTCAGCAACAATCTGCTCTAGCGATGCAATCCTTTCGTTGTCAGAAGTAGGCGTTGGAGTTGGCGGGACATCAGCAGCAGAAGTGACCGCAGGTGGTACACTTGGTAACCCTGCAGTAGTGGTGACGGTCGACTCAACAAATCGTGCAACTACCACCGGTGGAGTAAGTGATTGGGGTGGTAGAGACACAACTGCTGGGGCCGACGTCTCGACAGCAGTAACCTGTGCTGTAGAAGGAATAAGAGACATACCAGACAAGGCAGGTGGAGCAAAACGTACCAGCCTTGAAGATTCTCCAGCTCCCGAACCCATACCTGTCCGTTCTCTTCTTGAACGCCTCATCACAATCTGAACTGCTTCCCCTTCATCAACTTCCTCATCATCCTCGTCAACAGTTCTCGGCCTCTTTCCCGTAGTTCTCTCCCGAGACACCATTAGTCGTCTTGCTTCAGCGAATGTTTCGTCAAGATCGGAGTCAGCTACCGAAGTAACTGCTCTAGTAACATCCATGACCTGAGAAACTGAGACATCCATATCAAACAATCCATGGCCGCTAAAAGCAGCATCAAGATCGACATCTTCAGTAGTAGGCACAGCAGAAGATGCAGCAGCTGGCACAGCAGCAGAAACCACAGTAGATACAACAGGCGCAGCTGGTACAGCATGGGGTGCTGCCGCCTGATGTGGCTGTGGGTCTCTGAACTCGTCCCCTCCTGCAGGAACATACTCCGGGTTGATGAGATACCCGAATAATGGAGTATGCCTGGGACGCAGCTCAGGCTTGCTACGAGTGCTCGAAGTGCGGCACTGAGCAAAGATACGTTTCGTCACGCATTCGACATATCTAATAGGGCGTCTCTGCGGTAGCGACGGAGCGACATGATTAAGAATCATTTGTAAGAACCGAGGATACATGATAAATCGCTCGCGCGCCACAGCCCTCCTCTGACGATCGATCTCGTAAAAGTTCAGCTGACTAAATGAATATCGTCGGTTGTAAGTCAGCGCAGCCATGGCAGACTGCATCGTCGCGCCCATCCCATCCGTTCCTGCCTTCCTCCCAGACATGCATACAATCAATACATGCATCAGGAAGCGCCACTGATCCAACAAAAACCCTTTCCTCCTCTGCGAGTCCCCCAGCGGACCCGAATAACCCATCCTCAAATACGCTCCATCACGAAAAGGAGCTACGAACTCCGTTGGGTCATCTCTTGTTTCTTCACCAAACTGCAGAGCCAACCGTATATCTTCCGAGGAAAACTGCACATCATGACCATTGACGGTTGCTCGTATCACCGGGGGCTCAGGCCTGCAATCATAGTATACTGTCTGCCAAAAGTCTTCTATGTTAGGCAGTGAAATGGGCAGTGTATTTGTGATCGCATGAAAGATTCTTGATCTCTGGAGAAACGTGATAATCTCCCTGTAGTCTTCTACGCCTCTTGCGTCTGGATCTAAAATGATATACTGGTTATGGGCCGGAAAGAATTGTCGTTGATCATCACCGTCATCACCACCAGCACCGCCAACAGCAGCCATATCTGTACAAAACAAAACAAGTTAGACAATGTGTAAGCAACTCACAAGTTCGCTTTGTACCACGAGCGAAGTTGTGATTAAACCTGTACAGGCGAACTTAAAGGTGAGGTGAAGTTGGGAACAACTTCGCTTCATCTGTAAGTTCGTCTAAAACCTGTTAAGTAAATTGGTATAGGCGAAGTTGATGATAAATTCGCCTTATCACAACATCGCCTCAGGCTAACTTGAGTTCAAGGCGAAGTTACGGATAACTTCGCCACAGGCGAAATTAAGCTCCAGGCGAAGTTGTGGATAACTTCGCCTAAACCCTAACTTCGCCTGAATCTGAAACGGCGACTGTTCAGATTCAAGGGGTCTAGATCCGATGATTTCGGAACGATTTGACGATCCAGGAGTGAAGAACAACATATATTAATGGTTTTGAGACGTAAAGTTCGTCCATGAACACGTATCACCAGGGTGAAAAACTTGGTTTTGAAAGTTCGACGACCCGAGGTTTCGAACCGGTTAAAAACGATTATGAACGAGTATTTTTGTGAGAGATATCGACAACACATACCCACGATTATAATAGAAACTGGAAACACAAGATCGAAATCGGAACGGAAAATCAGGTTCGCCGGATAAACAATTCAAGTTCGCCGGAAAAAGTTGAAATAATGATATTTTACTGTTTAAAAACCCTTATATAGGGTCAGTGTTGGTCAGGCGAAGTTACGCTTAACTTCGCCTAGGCGAAGTTAAGCACAAGTTCGCCTGATTCAACAACTTCGCCCGTAATTTCAGAATCAACCCTTTAAGTTTGAAGAATCTTGCACTTAACATTAGAAGCTTCCAAAAAGAGTTAAACAAAAATGATCATGTCCAAGTAACCAGTTATAAGATAATACCACTACAAAAATAGAAAAACTTATAAAAATTTAACGAAATAAGGGATCAAATTTCAGTCTAGTCAGGGACCACTACGTTTTTAGAAAAGATCCTAACAGGAATCATACTAACTACGTGACTGTCACTTGGATCCGTGTTTAGCTGTATTATGACTTAGAGAAACAGGTTGTAGGCATGTAAATAACTTAAATGGTTTTCATCGTTTCTGTGATACGGATTAAGGTTCAGTTAAGCTCAAAATTTAAGTAGGCAACAACTCAAAGATAATGATGCCTTCTATCTATTCTCAAAGCGTATTTGGCTATACCCAAGTCACCCCGAATTGACTTCGACCCATAGTGTCTGATTAACTTGTAGATACTCGTTGTCTGCTTCCCGTTCTTTTCTTACTCCAGAATTGAGAAGTCTTGATTGTTACTATGACTCATAAGTACTGAAAATATACATTTTTTTTTTTTTTTGAACGATACATACTTATAGACTTCGGAATACTAAACCACTGCAAGTCCCGAATCTGGATCACTGCAGTGTCTTGAAATGCTTTCATTACGGGAATCAGAACACTCACGGGCTCGTGTATGACTGGGTAGTCGCTTTTCTGCCTATCATTCGGAAAGATATGTATGAAGACATTCAAAACTCTTAAGGAGTTTCCACGTAAAATCGAGTAATTTAAGTTAATATCACATACACTTTTACGCACCATAAAAATTACCATGACATACAATGACTGTTCTAAAGCCTTTTAAGCTTAATAACTTCACTAGTTAAGCACACACAATCAGTATATATATCATTTTCCAAGGTTGGATCAATTTTCTGTTAGACATAGCACATTTACTTCATACGAAGTAATAGACTTGAAAAGTAATTTCATTTCCCTTAAAAGTTTTGATTTCAATCGCCCCGATCACGTCAAAGTCTTCAGGTAAACGGCAATCCTGAGGATCCAATGGATCAACTGGACCGACCACATACAAGTATGTGTCCTTCTTACTAAGAATGACCGACTAATTTTCAGCAACTGAAAGAACACACGTCATAACTGCCCCGGTCACTTTCAGTCTTCCGGTTAATGGCGATCCTCATTCTCTAAGTCGAAACGAGGACCAAAACATATCCGAGGATATGTCCATCAAACTGAGGTAACCGACTAATTTTAAGCAATAATGACACATTTTTTTCTATTATTTTTTTTTATTTTAAATAAACAGAAAGACATGGTTACTCGGGATTGATCATCCCGTTCAGCTCAATTAGGTTTTGAAATCTGGCTTTATCAAATGCTTTTGTAAACAAATCAGCAAAGTTTTCCAGTGTATCAACTTTTTCGATCTTGATCAGTTTCTTCTCAGCACAATCCCGTATGAAGTGATGACGAATGTCAATATGCTTAGTTTTACTGTGCTTCACGGGATTGTTAATTACTGAGATGGCGGCAGTGTTATCAATTAAAATAGGAGTGAGTAAGAAATTCAGACCATAGTCGCGTAATTGTTGCTGAATCCACAAAACCTGAGAGCAGCAGTTGGATGCTGCCATGTATTCAGCTTCGCATGTTGAAATTGCAACTGATGTCTGTTTCTTGCACTGCCAGGAAACTAATCTTCCTCCAAGAAACTGACAGCCTCCTGTTGTCGACTTCTGACTCTGATTGCATCCTCCATAATCAGAATCTGTATATGCCACCAGTTCCACGTCTCCTCCCTTTGGGTACCACAACCCTAGCTTCGGCTTGCCCTTGAGATACCGTAGTATCCTCTTTGCACCTTTCAAATGAGATTCTTTCGGATTTGCCTGAAAACGTGCACAAAGACAAACAGCAAACATTATATCAGGCCTAGAAGCAGTTAAATACATTAATGAACCTATTATCGCCCGATACAGAGTTGGGTCCACATCTGCGTCACCATCTGTTTCAGCACCCAATTTGTGATTGACGCAGATTGGAGTGTCATATGAAGAGCTGTCCTCCATCTTGTATCTCTTCAGCACATCATGAACGTACTTCGTTTGATGAATGAACATCCCGTCCTTCTTCTGATCAACCTGCAATCCTAGAAAGAAAGTTAGTTCACCCATAGCACTCATCTCGAATCGTTTCTTCATGACAGCCTCAAAATCCTGACACATGGATACTCTTGATGCAGCAAAAATGATGTCATCCACGTAGACTTGAACCAGCAGGAAGTCACATCCTTCTCTCTTCACAAACAACGTACTGTCGATCAATCCCCTTTCAAAACCGTTTTCCAGCAAGTAGTCTGATAACGTTGAATACCAGGCACGAGGTGCCTGATGTAACCCATACAACGCCTTGCTCAACCTGTATACGTGATCAGGAAAGTCTGGGTCAGGAAAACCCGGAGGTTGCTCAACATACACAACCTCATCAACTTTCCCGTTTAGAAACGCGCTCTTCACATCCAACTGAAATACCTTCATCTTTTTAAATGCAGCAAACGCCAAAAACAATCGAATCGCTTCTAACCGGGCAACAGGAGCGAACACCTCATTGTAATCAATACCCTCTTGCTGATTAAAACCTTTTACAACCAGCCTCGCCTTATTTCTTACGATAATTCCCTTATCATCTCTCTTACACTTGAACACCCATTTTGTGCCTATAGCGTGCACATTCTTTGGTTTTTCAACCAAAGTCCAAACTTCCATTTTCTCGAACTGAGCCAACTCTTCTTGCATGGCTTCGACCCACGAGCTGTCCTTTAAAGCCATTTGATAATTCTTTGGTTCAATTTGGCTTATAAAGCAGGAGTACAAACATTCGTTCAGTATACCCGTTTCCTTAATGCTTGTATAAACACAGGTGTGCTCATTCAAGCTACTTCTGGTTTGTACACTGGAGGACACATCACCTATAATATTCTCCAATGGGTGATCTTTGTGAATTCTCGTGGTCGGAACAGCACCGACATGCAAATTATCTTCCAAATTTGAAGAGATCTCATCTATGGTTGTTTCTGGCTGAGAGTGAAAAGGATTAATAAATTCATCTTCAGTTGAGGCAGTAGGGGTACCAATAGTGTTTGATGTGGAAGGTTGAGATTTCTCAATCAGCTGTCGTTGCAATAGATTCTCTTCCTCATCAAATATCATCTTCGTCACAGCTCTTTCGTCTTCTTCAGAAATTTCTAAATCAGGTACGTTAAACGACTTAAAGAGCTTAACATAGTCGAAAAGCTCAGCAGGTCCATTGCTTGGTTTTGGCGATTGGTAACTAGTAATGTCGGTGTTACAAACCACCTCCACCTTGCAAGTCGAAGTATTGAAGACCCGTCTGTTGGAAGTCCCAACTACATAACCGACTAAGATTCCTTCATCGGCTACTTCACCAAATTTCGAATTAGTCTTCAAAATCGAACAAGGAGACCCAAATGGTTCAAGACCGCACAAGTTGGGCTTCCTTCCATGCATAAGCTCGTAACAAGTTTTTCCAAGTCTCTTAACGGTTAACACCCTATTCAGAACATAGCAGGCTGTAGCAACTGCTTCAGCCCAGAACATCACAGGAAGCTTCGAGTCTGCCAGCATAGTTCTGGCTCCTTCAATTAACGTTCGGTTCTTCCTTTCAGCCACTCCATTCTGTTGCGGAGTATACGGAGCGCTGTATTGATGTTCAATTCCTTTCTGAAGACAGAAGATTTCCATTTCAAAGTTCTTGAACTCTGTCCCATTGTCGCTTCTGATGTATTTAACTGATTTACTCATGACATTCTCAACTTTTGTAATTAGATTCTTCACCATCTGAGCAGTCTCGTCTTTCGTTTTCAGAAAATATACCCACGAGTATCGCGAGTAGTCATCAGTTATCACCAAGCAGTAAGAAGTACCACCTAGACTTTTTACATTCACGGGACCGAAGAGATCCATATGAAGTAGTTCTAGAGTACCGGCAATTGAATTGATCTTCTTGGTGAGATGGGATTTCTTGTGTTGTTTTCCCTTCTTGCAGGCTATGCATTTGTCTTCAAAGTTAAAACTTTTTAAGGGAACGCCCATCACAAGCCCATTTTTGACAATGAAGTTCATCTTCCGAAGATGAATATGTCCCATTCTCCTGTGCCACAATTCTGATTCTGATTCGCTTGCTTTTGTCATTAAACAAGATTCTCCGGTGGCCATTTCAGTAGACCTCATGTCCATCACATATGTATTCGTTTCACGTGGAGCTTTCATTACTATCCATTCGTCTGGTATCTGAAAACCAGGCTTCAATACTATCGCTTCATTCTTCGTGAAATGGACAGTGTAATCTTTATCACAAATCTGCGACACACTCAGCAGATTGTGCTTTAATTCCTCCACAAAGTTCACATTCTCAAGTGTCATTCTTCCATTTGACACTGTACCTCTACCAGTAATCCTTCCACCGCTCTCACCAGCAAAACTAACTCTTGCTCCCTGAACAGGTTTTAAATCTTGCAACAAGTGTTTGTTGCCCGTCATGTGCCGGGAACAGCCGCTATCTACAATCCAAAGATTGTTGGCAGCCCTGTTCAACTGTTCCTGCACAATAAAACAAAGAGTTAGAATCTTGGGACCCAAGACCAATTGGTCTTGGATCGATACGTCCCGTACCCTGGCTTTCTCAAGTTAGCATCAGGATAATTTCTGTAAGTCCTGTTAGGAAATCTCCTTGCAGATTGAGGGTAAAGCCTCCCAAACCTTTGTGAATTGAAAGTGTTATATCTTGTGGTTTGGTTGTAAAACTGAGGTTTGTTTTTATGAAAACTTGAATTCGTTACATTTTGGCATTTTGTAAAGTTTTCATTTTTAGCAGTAACAAAATGACGCTTATACTCAGTTTTATTTGGCTTCACACCTCTGAATCTCGGCTTCAAAGGGCAATCTGCAACTAGATGTCCTAACTTGTTACATCTAAAGCAACATCGACTCTCCATTTTCTTGTCAAATGTTGGTTTGGATGTAGAGGCAGTGTTACCAGCCGTTCGTCTCACATAAGGTGGGACGTACGGATTGAGTGGAGAACTCTTTTTAGAAATTTTATTTTTATCTCCACCGGTGGGTAACCCTACCTTCTCTTTTGTCTGACCAGATTCGGACAACTTATCCGAATCCGATGAGACTGGACTCGAAACAGAAATATTCACACTAGAAACAGGCGAACTTGTTTCGCCACAGCTAACACTTGGTTCTACACTTGTAATCTTGATTGGAGTTGTCTGAGGAACTTCGAAATCAACAGATTTCTGAACACTCGGATTATAAGTATAGTTGTGGTTAAAGGGTGGTGGAACCTCGTGATAACCGATTCCTCCCCTCTTTGCAGAGGTACCTTGATCACTCACGAGATGATCAAGCATTGTCGAGGAATTCCTGAACTGCTGAAGTTTGCGGTTCAATTCCACCACCTTCACCTGGTGGTCAGCAATCTGTTTATCCCGATCAGCAATCAATTTAGTTTTTTCTTCTAAGACTTCATAACTAAGATCGATTATTTCAATTTTCTCAGCAAGTTTAGTTTTTAAGCTTTGAATGTCTCTTTCACATGCTTTTATTTTAATTTTATAACTTGTTTCTCTTGCTTTCGTAAAATGGTGATCTTCTTTAATAGTTTTAAAATCAGCATCTAAACGGACGTACTGATCAGTTATCGTTGTAAGTTGCTCAGACAAATTCTCACAACTAGTACAAATATTCTTAGTACTTACCTCGGAGCGATTATCCTTGTCATCTGCCATGAAAGCGGTTTCTTCTTCAGTAGCTTTCTCATTTTCAACAACCTTCTCACATTCTTCAACTTCAGCCTCAGCCATGTTCGCTTGCTCACCAGATTCATTTGAATGCAGGTTCCAGTTGTACTCACCTGCTTCTCTGGTCAACATGGCATTAATCTCTCTGTTAACTCCAGTGTGTTGTGTAGGCCGACCTTGTTCTCGTTCAACCCTCTCATTTCTACATTCTTTGGCAAAGTGCCCGTATTGCTGACAATTATAGCACCTTACCTTAGATTTGTCGAAACCAGGCCTACCACCAACAAACTTTCTCCCAGTTTTCTTCATGAACCGTTTAACTCGCCTCACAATCATTGCCATTTGCCATTGCAAATCCATCTCCTCCATATCATCAGCATCGATCTGGTCGTAATCCTCATCCAGAACAGCAGGGTCCACAATCTTCCCCTGGATGTAGTTTTCATAGGAAGCAATAAATGATGCATAGACTGCAAACTGCTCTTCAGCAGATTTTACACTCATAGGCATCTTGGAATAATTATTGCTTGAGGCATTTGCAGAGAAACCACTTGTGGATGCTTGAGGCTTTGAAGTACTTGATCCTCCAGCAACGAAACAGACATCACCGTTCGAGTTTACAGAAACGTTTCCTTCATGAGAAGAGTCAGAACCTGACTCCCCTTTTGAGTAATAAGCAGCTGATTCAGGCCTCGAACTTGAGCCTGAGTTAACCTTTGCACCATACATACCAGGGTCTTGTATCTGATCTGTTGGTGTTTCTTTTCGAACCATATTAAGCTCATAAGTTCTGAGCTTGTTTACTGCCGTTTCCAGATCATAATTAGGAAAGTCTCTGTCTTCCCTCATAAGAACGGTGTACATTTCCCACTTCGGTGGGAGAGCATCGAGAAGCTTTTCAACGATCTCTTCTTCTCGGTAAGCAATCGAATAATTGCTAAGCTCTGTCATTAGATGATAGTATCTAGTGATAATATCATCCAGTGATTCGTTCTTCAAAAATTTGAAGACGGAGAACTGGGTCTTCAAAAGTTTAATCTTCGATGCACGGATACCCACATTCCCCTCGAATCTATTTTCAAGAGCATCCCAAAGCTCTCTCGCAGAAGTGTACTTTCTGAAAGTGTGGAGAACCTCTTGAGGAAGTGCCATAGTTATAGCTGCATGGGCCTTGCTCTCGGCCTCATACATTTTCTTTTCTTCGTCCTCCATTTTGCTATACTTCTTAACCACATCACGACCTTCGTATTGCATAGTTGGAGGGATATATCCATCCTGGATGCACACCCACATTTTTGCATCCTGATATTTAATGTATTGGATGAATCTGTCCTTCCATGCCACGAAGTCAGTTCCTTTCATCAACCTCGGGGCCTTAGTGGCAGACCCCGCTTCTACTTCCATCTTGACTAAATCGGAGATGTTAATTGACGACATCTTTGCGAAAACCTGAAAACCTGAAAATAAAAAAAATTTTAAAACAACACAGTAGGCGAAGTTAAGAATAACTTCGCTTGAAAGTTAACTTCGCTGGAAAGTGTAACTTCGCTGGGTCTTAAATTCGCTTGACTGGGCGAAGTTAAAAATAACTTCGCTTAGAAAGAGCGAACTTAGGAAATAAGCGAACTTGGGAGGTAAGCGAAGTTGAGGATAACTTCGCTAAGGCGAACTTATAAGGTAGGCGAAGTTGTGGTTAACTTCGCTTAATCCTTATATCTTCGCCGAAACCCTACTTCCAGTGACCGCAACTTCGCCTGAAGAACGCTAACTTCGCCCGATGAACAAGGAAACTGTTCAGATCTGATTTCGTCAATCTAGCAGTTTCCGATCGATGTAATGGCTTGAAAATGACTGTCAAACACGAGTAAAACACAATCCCAACAAAAACACGTCCCGCGAATAGGTCAAACGAGACGTTTTCTACACCCGCGTGAAATCCCGAACCTCACAATCGAGCCGATGGCTCTGATACCAATTGTAGGTTCCTGGACGGATCGTACACGGGATGTCGCTATCTGCGCAGGTGCGGAATCCCTGCGTAGTTAGATACGAGTGCAGAATATGTATAAACCAAACACACGAGCAATGAACGAACACGTTATATTGATAACCGAACACGTGACTCGAGGTCACTATTACAGACACTGACACGTAACACTCGAAGTGAACAGCTGAAACGAAACCCTAAAAACCAACCCTCAAACTGTTACAGCGAACAGTTTAAATAGACACGACAACTTCGCCTCAGGCGAAGTTGTCTTTAACTTCGCTTGTTCAACAAGTTCGCCTGAGCGAACTTGTTGACAACTTCGCACGTACAAAAACATAAACATAACCATAAACATAATTACATTACAGACTCGATTACAAATGCTAGACTATGAACTACTGACACACATGTACCAACAGTCATGTACATTAATTATAGAAAGTAATATATATTCCTGATATGTTTATTAAAAAAATCTAGTTGACACTATAGTATATTAATTTATTTACATTTGTTATAATAATCTTCCTAATTATATAATGATCTTTTTGACCCGCATCACAACAAAAATCAGTAAAAAAACTTTAATCTCTTCAAAAATCCTAACATTTAATAAATAAACTGTTTAAGTGTATAATAACGTAGATCTAAAAAAAGTTTCAAATATCTTTGTAAGATGCTGGTGGCTAAGATCTAACATTTCTCCTTTAGACCTAGCAAAAAAAGTTTAAAAAAAAATATCACCTGCTACATTGTATTGTCAAAAAGCAAATTATTTTTTATCAACTTCTTTAAATTGATTGAAAAACATAAGTTTGCTATGTAGGTGAAGTTTTTCCGAAATCATCAAAACTTATATTAAACCTTTATACATGTCCCTATTAATTTTAAGATACCTAAAATAGGGAATTAAAAAATCAATAAACAGATGCATCGAAACCCCCCCCCCACCCCCACCCCCAAAGTTAATCAATTGTAACATATTCATAATTTTTTATTAATATCAATGGTACTTGGATAAGTATTTGGAACTGCTTAACTCAAAACATAAGCAGATGTGAGTATATTGAAATAAACTGGTAATTGCATATTAGAAAGATAGATACAGAGGATTTTGTATCAGAACATATTCCGGCTACACTGATTATATGTTTGTAACAAAATGATGTTTTGAAAGCTTCAACAGAATATTGAAGTCTCTTAATAAAATTTAAAAACAATACTAATAAATCTATACTATATAATAAATAAACGTTTTCCAATGACACATGACATCACACAAGATAACTTCTAACAAAATTTTCTCATCTCTCTATCTCTCTCTCTCTCTCTCTTTTATTAAATGCATTTCTCTTTCTTATTAATAGTTGGAATTTTAACTTTTTTTTAATCTGTTATTTACTATTTTTAAAAATTATTTTTTGATTTAAAAATTTTAATACATATATAAATGTTTTATTTTGTTTTATATAAAATTTTTATTTTGTTATTAATATTAAGGTTTTATAAGTAGACATTTTTCATGTTGATTTAGATAAAATAATTAATTTAAAATTTGAAAGCATTTTTTTTTACTTTATGTTTGTTTTACAATGAAAATTAATAAAAGCTAAAAGCATCACTATATGTGATTGATTTGTTTTAAGACAACCCGTTTTAACGCATGGTAACTTATGTGTTTCATTATCTAAATTTGAAAGTAAAAAACAAAGTTAAACTACTAATTTTGATATGAATGTTAAAATTACAAATATTATATACAAAAAATATTTAAAGATTTACGTCAACAACTTTTTATTTCCATATTTTTACTGTGTAATTTATTTTCCATATATTATATCTTTATATGGAACATATTTTTTTGTATTTCACATTGTTTTATTATTTAAATAAATTTATTTATTCTTCGATACGGGTTTGTTAATGTCATATGCCAACACACATCACACCCTCTCTTATATTAAATATATATGTCCTTTTCTTTTTATATTTTATTCTTTTCTCTTTTTAATAACTATTTCATAATTTAAAAAAGATTAATGCCAACATAAATATATTTTTTTGCTTTTCGTATTAAATAAATATAATTTTAATAAGTAACAAATTTTCAGGTTGATTTAAATAAAGTAATTAATTTCATATTTCAAAGAAGGAAAATTCACTTTATATTTTTTTCAATGAAGATTAATAAAAACTAAGCTTAATCGCTTTATATAGTTTGTTTGTTTTTGAGACAGCATGTTATAAAACATAGTCAATTATATGTTCCATTATCTAAAGTTGAAACAAAATACAAAGTGAAACTACTAATTTTATATGAAGTATAAAGTTACAAATAAAATTACAAATATTGTATACAAAGTAATATTCAGAGATATACGAATTTTAACCTTTTATTTTCATATTGTGTAATTTATTCTATTATTTCAAATATTGCTACACACAGATAAATACAAAGGGTAAAGTTGTTATTGTTTTTTATACCTCAACAGACATGTCGGAATTTTCATTCAAACCCGTAAATTTAGCTACAAGCTTTTGTGAAGGCCTATGCTATCTATAATCATATCATAAAAAAACATATGAAAATATCAAGCAAACACTTTTACACCAAAAATTAAAAATATAATAGAATGATTTCTTTCATTTCATATGAGTGTATCTGGCAAGAAACATGAATAAAACATATTAACCTTAAAGTCATTGTACGTATAACAATTATTGTTCATAGTTAACAGAAGATTCAAAATGTCGTAGGTGAATGTAGTGATTCTTATTTATAATAGTTGAAAACATCGTATAAAAAAAACTTAAATATTGAATAAATGATTGTTACCAGATTAGATATTAATAAATACAATTAATCCCAAATTGTAGGTTTCAATATGTTGAATGATTTTAGGAAAGCGAAAATATGGGAATAGACTGAAACAAATTTTTTTTTTATATAAAATTTGAATTCTTTCTTTAATAGTTTTAATTCAAAATTTGTATAGATCGTGTTACAATATAACTAGCATAAGTGCCCGCGCGTTGCGGCGGGATCGTATTAAGGTGTTGGCGATGACGTGTTTGTTGGTATATCCGTACGACCAAATGGATTAGTCGAACCAGAGTCAAGAACTGGATAAGTATTTATATTTTTATATAATTTAGTACATAAATTAATATTGATGAACCGTTAAATTGAATAATAACATAACATTTGTTTAGAGTAAAACTAACTTAAGTATTATCCTTGACTTCCTTGACCATGAACTAACTTGATAACATTATGTACCATTGATGGACGCATGGACGTCTTACCCAAATATTTTTAGTTACATGAATTAATAATCAATTAACTATAACTTAACAAAATGACTAAGCATATTTAATATTTTGGTTCAATATTTTTCAACCAAATGATAAACCAAAAAAAATTGTTTTCAAAAGCTTAAAAAGCAACAGAAAACCTGGACTTTTGTCATTCTCTCTTCTTTATTTTGAGCAAGCGTGACAACGGTTTATTTCCGTTATGAATTTCAGTATTACTTGGTTTGATAACAACCATTTTCCTATCCATACCCGTAAATTATATATTAAGTCTAATGTATAGTCAAATTATATTAATTACTTTGCACGATTAAAATGTATATTAACATCACATTTTTGTTTAAAATGCTACTTAGAGTTTGAGAAGCTATTTAAGAAGTTAAATGCAACAAAGAAAGACCTTCTGCTATTTTCATTGTTGTCTGATATTACCTATTAAATTATCTCAACTCATATAAATATAAAATTTAACAAAAACTTAAAAATAATTGAGCAACAAAGCGGCAAACTGTTGGTGCATGATGTCAGGAGTTCAGTATCTTGTGTTTGTCTGTGTCTGTAATCGTTTAGTGTTTTCGTTTCGTGTTGAATACTGTTTATTGTATGTTCGCTAGTGTTTAGGCGAACTTGGGGATTAGCGAAGTTATGACAACTTCGCCTAGTATGTTAGGCGAAGTTGTCGATGTTTATAAATACCTTAACTTCGGCTATTTTGTTTAAGTTTTTTTCTGAGAACAATTGGTTTTAGTGATCTTTGGTATCACATGTTGGCTTTGGGAATATATCAAGTTTTACAGTATACCTCGTGTGTTTTATTTAAATATTCAACGTGTTATTTGTTTCGACACTCGTATCGTGTACGTGGGGATTCCGCACCCTCGTGTTACGAGATAAACCTGTGTAGATCCGACTGGGAACCTACAATTGGTATCAGAGCATTTTTCTCATGATTGTGAGGTTCGGGATTATCACACGGGTGTCAATATCGTTGCGTTAGACCATTCGCGGAACGAGTTTACGTTGAAATACCTCGTTTTTGTCATTTGCTCCTCTTCCCTCATCAAATATACCTACAGATCACCCTCGCAATCGACCTAACTAAACCTGCAAAACTCTTTTGTTTGTCAGGCGGAGTTGCCATCACAAATACTAAGGTTTTCAGCGAACATATAGGGTTTCAGTGAAGTTGTGAAGTAGCGTAGTTGTGGAGTAGCGAAGTTGTGAGTTAGCGAAGTTGAGAAGTAGCGAAGTTATAAGTAGCGAAGTTTAGGTTCTTCGAAGTTAAGTTCTAGCGAAGTTACAAGCTAGAGCGAAGTTGTACTAACTTCGCTGTAGCTGTACACAAAAAACTGTTTTTGATTCTTGAATCACAACTCTTTCAACTATGACTTCGATAAACATCACAGAACTGGTAAAGATGGAGGTTGAAGCCGGTTCAGCAACTAAAGCTCCAAAACTTCTTAAGGGTACCGATTTCGTTGCATGGAAAGATAGATTTGAACAGTATGTGAAGTATCAAGACGCAAAGATGTGGGTTTGCATTCAAGACGGGTACATTCATCCAACATCCATGTTTGAGGGTCGTGAACAGATTAAGAAGTACAGTAAGATGGAAGATGATGAAAAGAAAATGTATGAGGCAGAGAGTAAGACGCATGCAGCTATAACAATGGCACTTCCACAAGAGATTCTTCATACCTTCAAAAAATACAAAACTGCTAGAGAACTATGGGAAGCACTAGAGAATAGATATGAAGGAAATGTTGGGATACGTACCTCCAAGACAAATCTGCTAAAAACCCAATTCTCCGTATTCAAGTATCTGAAAAACGAATCACTTGATGACATCATCACACGATATTATCATCTGATGACCGAGCTAAATAACTACTCCATTGAATACAAGGAAGAAGAGATAGTAGAAAAGCTTCTTGATGCTCTCCTACCAAAATGGGAAATGTATACTGTTCTGATGAGAGAAGATAAGGACTTTGATAAGATTGATTTGGAGACGGTGGTAAATAAGTTACGAAATTTTGAACTAAACATGGCTCGAAAGGAGACACCGACTGATCAGGTTCAGGATCCGGGAATGTATGGTGCGAAAGTCACTCCAAACTCAAGTTCAAAATCAGAATCCACTGCCTACTACTCAAAGGGGGAATCAAACTCCACTCCATATGGTCACGTGATTCTCAATATGGATGGTGACGTATGTTTCGTAGCAGGAGGTAGTAGTTCCTCAAAACCTCAAACCACAACTGGTAATTTTCTCATCCAATGCTCCAAGTAAGAACTACTCACAGATGCCTATGAGTGTGAAATCAGCTGAACAACAGTTTGCTCTCTATGCATCCTTCATTGCATCTTATGAGAATTACATCAAAGGTAAAATAGTCGACCCTACAACTTTGGATGAAGACTATGATCAGATCGACGTTGATGATCTGGAAGAAATGGATCTGCAGTGGCAGATGGCTATGATTGTAAGAAGGGTAAAGAGATTTATGAAGAAAACTGGTAGAAAGTTCGTTGGAGAAAGACCGGGGTTTGATAAGTCAAAAGTTCGTTGTTATAACTGTCAACAGAATGATCACTTTGCTAAAGAATGTACAAATGAGAGAGTCGAACGAAGCCAGAACAGGAATGCTCAACAGAATGGGGGTGGTAGTGAAAATAAGGCTATGGTATCTCAACAGAACGGTGGATACAATTGGAATATACAAGTTGAGGAGGTGTTCGAACAGGAAAATCTGGTAAACATCGAAACTGGAGGAAGTGACAAAGAAATGGGAGAAGATCAAGCGTACATGGCAGAAGTGAAAGATCAGCTCTCGAAGGTAAGTTCTGAATCTCATTGTGAACAATGTGAAAAACTTCCTGATCAATTGAAAACATTAACTAATCAGTTTGTTAGTTTGGACACTCAATTTAAAATTTTAAAAGAAGAACATCACTATTCTAAAACTAAAGAAAACAGTTACTCGGTAAAAATAAAAGCTAGTGAAAAGGATATCAGAAGTCTTAAAGCCACTCTAGCTGAAAAAATACAAGTGATTGACCTTAGTTATGAAGTCTTAGAAGAAAAGACCAAACTAATTGCTGAAAAAGATAAACAAATAGCTGATTACCAGGTAAAGGTGGTGGAACTGAACAGAAAAATTGAACAATTTAGAAATTATTCTGCAATGTTAGATCACATTATAAGTGTTCAACGTTCCCCGGTTATCAAAGGGGGAATTGGATTCTCTGAAGTTCCACCACCATACAACAATAATTATACATATAGTCCTAGTAATCAGCACTCTGCGAATGTTGAAATTAGTCAGACAGTCCCAATAAAGGTTTCTGCTAACGAAACTGAAGTTAGTGAGAATGAAACAAGTAAGACAAGTTCTAATATCACAAGTTCTATATCTAGTTCTGTCTTGTCAAATTCGGACAAGTCATCCGAATCGGATGAGATAAAAGAGGAAGTTGTGTTACTAAAATGAGGAGAGGATTATAAGTTTAATGAAAAGAAATCTTCCCTAAATCCGTTCGTCCCACCATATGTGAGACAAACGGATAGTAACGCAACCTCGACATCTGCAACAACTTCTGAGACGAAAGTTCAATACAGCCAGACTAGTTTGAACAGAAGTTGTTTTAGATGTAACAAGATAGGACATCTGGTCGCTGACTGTCCTCTGAAACAAAAAAAATCTAGGAATATGAGGCCTACCAAGACTGAGAATAAAACGAATACTAATTATGATGCTGGTAAGAATGTGAACACACCAACTTTCAATCATCGGACTAATCCAAGATTTCAAAGAGATCAGTCTCGTTTTTTTCCTGTTAATTACCAAACCAACTATTATAATTCAGTTAAATCAAGAAGGTTTGGATGGCCTCATAGCCAGTCATCTAGAAATTTTCCTTTCAGAACATATAGAAATTCTCCTCAAACTGACTTTGGGCAACCAAGGTACTGCATGCCGAACCGGTTTAATCAAGTCTTGGGTCCCCAGATTTTAATCTCTCTCTTTAATTGTGCAGGAACAGTCAAACAGGGCTGTAAACAATATGTGGGTTGTTGACAGTGGTTGTTCCCAGCACATGACTGGTAACAAGAAATTATTACGTGATTGGAAATCTGTTCAAGGAGGAAGGGTTAGTTTCGCAGGAGAAAGTGGAGGAAGAATTAGTGGTATTGGGACTGTGATTAATGGAAGAATAAAGTTGGAAAAGGTGAATTTTGTGGAAGAGTTGAAGCATAACTTGTTGAGTATATCTCAGATTTGTGACAAAGAATACACTGTTCATTTTACTAAAGATGAGGCACTCGTACTTTATCCTGGTTTCAAGATACCAGAGACGTGGTTTGTAATGAGAGCTCCAAGAGAGAAGAACACGTATGTGATGGATATGAGATCAACCGAGATAATAACAGAAGAATCATGTCTCTTTTCAAAAGCAACAGAATCTGAGTCAGAACTGTGGCACCGAAGAATGGGTCATATTCATCTTCGCAAGAAGAATTACATTGTCAAGAACGGGCTGGTACTTGGGGTTCCGTTGAAGAATTTTAACTTTGAAGATCAATGCATGTCATGCAAGAAAGGAAAGCAACACAAAAAGCCTCATCACTCCAAGAAGGTTAACTCAATTGTCAGCACCTTAGACCTACTTCACATGGATCTCTTTGGTCCTGTGCATGTGAAGAGTCTAGGAGGAACTTCATACTGTTTGGTTGTAAAATATGATTACTCTCGATACTCTTGGGTATATTTCTGAAGGCAAAAGATGAGACAGTTCAATTGGTAATTAACTTGATTACCAAGGTGGAAAATATTGTTGGGAGGAAGGTTAAGTACATCAGGAGTGATAATGGTACAGAATTCAAGAACTATCAGATGGAGATGTTTTGTTTACAGAAAGGGATAGAGCATCAGTACAGTGCCCCATATACCCCACAACAAAATGGAATAGCTGAAAGGAAGAATAGAACTCTAATCGAAGGCGCCAGGACCATGCTGGCAGATGCTAAACTTCCCGTGGTGTTCTGGGCTGAGGCTGTTGCTACAGCCTGTTATATCCTTAATCGTGTTTTAACTGTTAGAAGATTAAATAAAACATGTTATGAACTTATGCATGGTAGAAAGCCAAACTTGAAGGGTCTTGAACCTTTTGGGTCCCCTTGTTCGATATTAAAGACTAACTCTAAATTTGGTGAGAAAGCTGACGAAGGTATCTTAGTTGGATATGTTGTTGGGACACTCAACAGAAGAGTCTTTAATCTATCGAACAGAAAGGTTGAGGTGGTCTGTAACACTGAAATTACTAGTTACAAATCACCAAGGCCTAGCATAGGACCGGCAGAGGCTTTCGACTATGATAAGCTATTCAAATCTTTTAGTATTCCCTACTTGAATTTTGCAGACATTGATGAGAAAATGGCCTCACAGATACTGTATGACGAAGAGGAGACCATTGTGCAATGTCCACAATATGATGAAAATCGACCAACCTCGTCAAGTGCGGTTGAAACTCCTGTTGTCTCGAATGAAGATGAATTCTACAATCCATTTCACACTCAACCGACTGATGAACTCTCTTCAAATCTTGAGAATGACCTGGAAGTCGGTCCGGTACAGACCACCAAAATTCACAAGAACCATCATTTGGAAAATGTGATTTGTAATCCTTCTGATGGTGTACGTACTAGAAGAAGTTTGGATGAACACACATGTGTGTATGCAAGCATCAAAGATACGGGTATTATAAACGAGTGCTTGTACACCTGCTTCATCAGCAAGATTGAACCAAAGAATTATCAAATGGCACTAAAGGATAGCTCGTGGGTTGAGGCCATGCAGGAAGAACTGGCACAGTTTGAGAAGATGGAAGTATGGCAGTTAGTTGAAAAACCGCAAGAAGTGAACGCTATCGGTACAAAGTGGGTTTTCAAATGTAAGAGAGATGAGAAGGGGATAATCATTCGTAACAAGGCAAGATTGGTAGTTAAAGGGTTTAATCAACAGGAAGGAATTGATTACAACGAAGTGTTTGCTCCTGTGGCCAGACTGGAGGCAATTCGACTGTTTCTGGCATTTGCAGCACACAAAGAGATGAAAGTGTTCCAGTTGGATGTGAAGAGTGCGTTTCTTAACGGGAAAGTCGATGAAGTGGTATACGTAGAACAACCTCCTGGTTTTCCCAACCCAGATTTTCCTGATCATGTGTACAAACTGAGCAAAGCATTGTATGGGCTACATCTGGTTCCTCGTGCCTGGTACGCGACTTTGTCAGACTACTTGCTGGAAAATGGGTTTGAGAGAGGGAAGATCGACAATACCTTGTTTGTGAAACGGAAAGGGAGTGATTTTCTACTCGTTCAGGTTTACGTGGACGATATCATCTTTGCTGCCTCAAGAGTTACAATGTGTCAGGAGTTTGAAACAGTCATGAAGAAAGGTTCGAAATGAGCGCCATGGGCGAATTAACTTTCTTTTTGGGATTGCAGGTAGATCAGAAGAAAGATGGAATGTTTATTCATCAAACGAAGTATGTCCATGATGTGCTTAAACGCTTCAATATGGATGATAGTACCCTGTTCGACACTCCAATCTGCGTCAACAACAAACTGGGTGCTGATTTCGACAGTGATGAAGATGTGGATCCCACTCAATATCGGGCAATCATAGGTTCTTTAATGTATCTAACTGCATCTAGACCTGACATTATGTTTGTAGTTTGTCTTTGTGCTTGTTTTCAGGCAAACCCGAAGGAATCACATGAAGGGAGTGAAAAGAATCTTGCGGTATCTTAAAGGAAAGCCTAAGTTGGGACTATGGTACTCGAAAGGGGGAGAACTGGATTTGGTAGCTTACACCGATTCTGACTATGGAGGTTGCAATCAGAATAGGAAGTCAACAACCGGTGGATGTCAGTTTCTCGGAGGAAGATTGGTGTCATAGCAGTGCAAGAAGCAGACCTCTGTAGCCATTTTCACCTGTGAAGCAGAATACATGGCAGCATTGAACTGCTGCTCCCTGGTTTTATGGATACAACAAAAAATGCGCGATTATGGTCTGAATTTCACTCAAACTCCTATTTGCATTGATAACACTGCTACTATCTCAGTAACTAACAATCCCGTTAAACACAGTAAAACTAAACATATTGACATTCGTCATCATTTTATACGGGATTGTGCTAAGAAAAAATTAATTGTGCTTGAAAAGGTTGATTCACTGGATAATTTTGCCGATCTTTTTACTAAAGCGTTTGACCGATCCCATTTTCAAAATCTTGTTGAGCTAAATGGGATGATCAATCCCGAGTAACCTTGTTTTCTATTTAAAAAAAAATATCACTATCGCTTAAAATTATGTCGGTTGCTCAAGTTTGAAGGACATATCCAAGGATATGTTTGGTCCTTACTTCTACATGTAGATTATAAGGATAGCCATTAACCAGATGACTGAAAGTGACCGGGGCGGTTTATGATGGGTTTTTATTCTTTCTCTTAAAATTAGTCGTTCATACTTAGTCAGAAGGACACATACTTGTATGTGGTCGGTCCGGCTGATTCACTGGATCTTCAGGATAGCCGTTTACCTAAAGACTTTGACTTGATCGGGGCGTTTGAATTTAAATTTTTTTTTAAGGGAGATGATATAACTTTTCAAGTCTTTAACTTCGCAATAAGTTTCTTTAATGGTGTTAAATGTAAATAGATCCAACCTTGGAAAATGATAGATAAACTGATTTGTGTGCTTAACTAGTGAAGTAATTAGGCCTAAAAGACTCTAGAATAGTCATTGTATGTTATGGTAGCTTTATATGGTGCATAAAAGTTGAAGTGATACAAACTAAATCTCCTCGATTTAATGTGGAGAATCATTCTGAGTTGTGCATGTCTCCATATACATCTTTCCGAATGATAGGCAGAAAAGTGATTACCCAGTCAAACACGAGCCCGTGAGTGTTCTGATTCCCGCGAAGATAGTGTTATGTAATCTGCAGTGATCCAGATTCGGGACTTGCAGTTGTATTAGACTTGCAGTTAAATTATTGTCTTTAACTAAAAAAAAATCTATAGTTATTATAGTTGAACCTTTGGAGCTAGTCTCGTTACAATATCAAGAAAAAGGCAAGAAAGAATATTTTCTAAGTATAAGAAAGATCGGGAAGACGACTCAGAAGTTCGACGTGTGCTCATTGTTTAATCAGACACTACGGGTCGAAGTCAACTCTGGGTGACTTGGGGAAAGCCAAATACGCTTTGAGAATAGATAGGAGGCATCACAATCTCTTATATGATGTCCATCTAAATTTTGAGCTTAATTGAACCTAATCCGTATCACAGAAGGATGAAAACCATACTAAGTTTTATACCTGCCTACAACCTGTTTCTTTATGTCATAATACCACTGAACATGGATCTATGTGACAACCACTTAATCAGTATGATTCCTGTTCGGATCTTTTCTAAAACATGCAGGTTCTCGTCAAGACTGAAATTTGATCCCGTTTATTCTCGTATTATATTTAACCTTTTCCACTCATGGTTACTTGGTTATTTGATTGTTAATTTTAAATCTTTTTCGGAGAATTTTAAAGCATAGTTGACCTTTGGTCAACTTTATGTGTTTCTGTTTATAAGTTGTATCGGGCGAACTTATCTTAATGGCGAAGTTATCATAGTAGGCGAAGTTGACCTTGAGTTGACTGGGCGAAGTTGACTTTGGGAGAAGTTCTATCCAACTTCGCCTCTGGGGTGTCTATAAACTATATAACGCAAGGCAGTGGTCAAACTGGTCAATTTTCTTTCAAAACTCTAACCCTCGGCGAACTTATCCACTCGAATCATACCTAAATATAATCAGTTTTTCGTCAGCAATAAATATATGGCTGCTGTAGCTGGTGCTGGGGGCGCTGGTGGTGACGAAGGCGGAGGTGATAAGAGACATTTTTTTTCCGGGTCACAATATGTATATCACCTTAGATCCCGATGCTCAAGGAATTGATGATTGTCGTGAGATCATTTCTTTTCTTATACGTTCACGCATCTTTCACGCTATTACTACTACTCTTCCGATCTCACGACCGAACATTGAAGATTTCTAGAACACGGTTGAGTGTGATTGTCGTGTCGATCCACCGGTGATGCGAGCTACTGTAAATGAACAGGTGGTACAGTTCTCGGCAAATCAAATAAGGGTAGCTTTACAGCTTGGGGTTGAGACTACCAATGACCCCACTGACTTTCCAGCTACGTTCAGAGATGGTGCGTTTCAGCGTATGGGGTAATCAGGCCCGTTGGGTGACTCTCAGAGGCGAAAGGGGCTTCTGTTAGACCAGTGGCCGTTCCTTATGCACGTGATGATTGTGTGCATGTCTGGTCGTAAGGCTGGTACTGATGGTATGGGTGCGTCGATGCAGTCGGCGATGACTGCTTTGACTTACAATAAGCCCTTCAGCTTCAGTCAGATGATTTTTTATGAGATTGATCGTCAGAGACGTGCGGTTGCGTGGGAAAGATTTATGATGTATCCTAGATTCCCACAAATGATTCTGAATCATGTGGCTCCTAATCTGCCACAACGACGTCCTATTTCATATGTGGAAAGTGTGTCTAAGAGAATCTTTGCGCAGTGTAAGTCATCGAGTGCTCGTAGCAAGCCTGAACTCCGTCCGAGGCACACCGCATTATTTGGTTATTTGGTGAATCCTGCGTATGTTGCTCCTCTAGGTGATGAATTTCTTGATCCGGCACCGCAGCAGGCCGATGTCCTTCAACCACCTCTAGTGGTTCAACCACCACCACCTGTTGATCAACCTCCGGTGGTACAACAGGCACCTCTTGTCGACCCTATGGCAGCTCCAGCGAAACAAGTAAATCTTGATGTTGTTTTTGGAGGGAATGATTTCTTTGATATGAAACGGGTTGATCCAGCTGCTGAAGTTCATGCCTCAGTCGCAGAGGCATTTGGTGTAATTGTATCCATAGTTGCTACATCTGTGGCGGACTCTGAGAGAACTGAATCAGATTCCTCTACTAATGATATTGCTGAAGCACAACGGGTTCTTGCAAGACAAGAAAAATTCCATTGCAAACGAAAGAAGGACTCAGATGATAGTGAGTCGGACTTTGAGGATGAATTGTATAAAGTGGTACGTCGATCTAAGAAAACAAAGGTTGGTGAAAGTTCTAAAGTTGGTGAAAGTTTGAGGGTAGTTCATTTAACTCCACCTTCCTTATCGGGTATGACTATGATTCCTGCTTCTTCAACTGTTACACTGCCAATAACTTCAAGTGTTCCTTTGGTGACCACGTCATCATCATTTGGTACCCCTCCGACCTCGTTTCAGTTTACGACCCCAGAGATTGTCTCTCTACCACCACCTACCATGACTCCGTCAGAGGTGGTGGCTATGTTTGCTGAGTCCACACTGGTGGCGACTGCTGGTTTGTATGTATCGATGCCATCCTCAATTCCTACTCAGCATACACCTATTATTCCTGCAAGCTTGGAGACCCCACTACGGTTTGCTCAGGCTACCTCTCCCTTGAATGTTGATTTTGATTCAAATTTGTCTGATTCGGAGAGGATTGCAGCTCTTGAGAGGGTGGTTACTGAATTGTCACGGGTAAATATTATTCAGTCTGAGACTATTAATCGTCTGGTGGCACAAAATTAGGTTCAGACTGCACTACTTATTGAGCACGGTAAGGTGTTTGATCAACTTTAGGAGTTCTTAGCATCTCAGGGGGAGTCGAGTTGCAAGGGTGATGAGTTGAGAACCAAGAAGAGGCAAGACAGAGACGATGATCCCAATGCATCGAAAGGTGCAGGTGGTGAGTTGCCAAGAACTGAACAAGCTCTTGGGACTTCCACATCTCAGGGGGAGTCTGCTGGTCCGTCAGGCAGTACAGGTGGTGAGAATGTGGTGGTTGTAGATGATGAGGAAGCGTTGGGAAATGATGATGAGTTAGTCGATGATGTGTTAACGATTGATGAGATTAAAAAGATTGGGGAGCAGATAGAGAGTGATAGTGAGTTAGAAGAAGGGGAGATTGTCGATGATGGTGTAGAGCATGAAATTCCGAATGTTGATAAGGTGAACTTGAGTCAGGATGCAAATATGTCAGATGAGTCTGAGTGGGAAGAACAACCGAGATGGAAAGAAGGTTGTGCTCAATGTTTCTTCAAGACAAAGAAGCCTGCGGTGCCAACAATGTTTAAGAAGAGTTACAACATCAAGGGGTACGCTGAGTCAAAGAAAGGTATCATTTGTTGGTTGTATGATGAACATTTGAAGTTGTTTGTGATTAAGCGTTATGATGGGATTCAGTATTTTAAGAAGGCCTTGAGATCGCTTAACACCTTACCTGAGTTTCAAGTGAAAGATTTGGCAAATTTGAGGTTGATTAATCGAAGTGATGACAATTTTGCAAGATGGGTTGGAAGGATTGTGTGGAAAGAAAGTGTGAAAGAGAAAAAGTTTGAGTTGTTGAAGCCACAGAAAGGGAAATTGGTCGAAGACAAGGAAAGAGGAATGCGGGCTGAAGGTAAGCCCTGGATGGTGATGAAGTATAAGCTGATTCGTTGTTTGAAAGAGGTGCCGATGAAGATAATGCCCAAGGATGTGTTAAAGGATCTCAAGTAGTGGTACGTTGATTGCCAGACAGCTGAAGCTGTTATGGAAGATGAGGATGAACAGGAGATCCTGAGAGTGTATGATCCAATGCACTTGGTTAATTTGTCTCAAGCTGATGTGCAGGTACTAAATGATAAGAAGATGTTCTACATTCCTGCGTGGAAGGATGAAGCCAAGAAGTACCAGAGGGTGGTCTCTGTCTGTGTAAGGCAGGGCGTCCATACTTGAAGACGAGTGGTACGAGATTTTTGGGATTACAAGACACGAGAAAGAAGATAGAGATATGAAGCTACTGCCAAGGGGGAGTCTGTTGGTGCATGATGTCAGTAGTTCAGAATCTTGTGTTTGTCTGTGTCTGTAATCGTTTAGTTTGTTCGTTTCGTGTTGAATACTGTTTATTGTATGTTTGCTAGTGTTTAGGCGAACTTGGGGATTAGCGAAGTTATGACAACTTCGCCTAGTATGTTAGGCGAAGTTGTCGAGGTTTATAAATACCTTAACTTCGGCTATTATGTTTAAGTATTTTTCTGAGAACAATTGGTTTTTGTGATCTTTGGTATCACGTGTTGGCATTGGGAATATATCAAGTTTTACAGTATACCTTCGTGTGTTTTATATAAATATTCAACGTGTTATTTGTTTTGACACTCGTATCGTGTACGTGGGGATTCCGCACCCTCGTGTTACGAGATACTCCTGTGTAGATCCGGCTGGGAACCTACACAAACATTGCATGAGGCAATTGTACCAAACAAAAAACCAATTTGTTACATAATCCAACATGCCTTATGTGACATATTGTTGTAGAGCTAATTTTCAACCGGCGTGCGAAAGGCATCGTACACCTAATGGGTTTATGCTAATTCAAGTCTCATTGGGTCCGCCAATTATGCTATAAATATCAACACCCTAAACTTCAATCTATTATATGTTATTTAACTATTATCTCAGCTGAGCAGATTGAAAGATTAATGTGTGCAAAATTAAGGAAAGATCAAATCCATAGGAGGACCATCTCACTGGATTCATTGAAGCAAACACACAATAGACCATCCAAGTGTGCTAGTATTTCTGCACCCGTGAGGCCGTTCTGGAACGGGAATGAAATTATTGTCTCTGGACCATAAGTGTTGTGTTTCAGGTTCATCGAATAAGTTGAGTAGTTGAAATCATGTATTAAAATAGTTCTTTGTTTGCTGCAATACCCGAACAGGAGTAGTGAGCGGCCTCAAACTCCGGTGTTGATATCATGTCACGCCATTGCTTGCACACAGACCTACATTTAACAACTTCGATGGAATCCAAGCGTATTAGTATGTGATGTCGAGAGGTAAGCAAGCCTTATTCATGGGCTGTAGTGGTGCAAGAAAGGAACATAGATGTTAAAGGAAAGTAAGGGTAATGATAACTTATATAGTGTAGGAAATGTTGAAGTTCAATGCATGCATAAATAGGTGTTAATTGCTGACTTCATGGAGTGTGAGTTTCATAGATGTTGGAGGAAAGTAAGGGTAATAATAACTTATATAGTATAGGAAATGTTGAGGTTCAATGCATGCATAAATAGGTCTTAAGGTGACTTCATGGGGTGTGAGTTTCATTTCATCAATATAAAATGATGAGTTATTTTATTTAATATGGCTTTAAGGGATGAACTTAAATACATAGGAAGCTGAGAATTAAAAACGGTAAGCCCTCCATTAAGAGCAAATGGAAAATAAGTGTGAATTATGCATTATCTTATTATCCATTTATTTTAAATACTAAAAATATGTCACCTTTTGTTGCATATCCTTTGTTTGATCCATATGATCATAAACTTGTGGTTGTTCGTCGTTACTTTTTACTTTTTTTTTGAGAAAATATTTGAAGCTAATTTTTTAGTAATAAAACCTCTAAACTCTAGACATGTAAACAAATAAAAGCTAACTTTAAAGAAAAAAAACTAAAATCGGACTATTAAAGAGCCCAAAGTTACAAGAAATAAAAAGAAAGAAACCAAACTGCAGCAACAAACACAAACTACATCAACAACTGTCTGCAACGGAAAGTTAATAAAGCTGAACCGACTCCACTTCTCCCAGTCCAAGCCGGTAATGTGCTAGTTTGATTTTAATAGCTTAAACATTTGAAACTGACTTATAGATTGTTTGTTATTCTACCCATATTATTAAACTTATATTTTAAAGTGCATATAATGTATAAAAATATTATGAGGTAATATGGTTAACATCTAATATTGTTAGTTTTTACCCTTTTTTTCTGATAAAATCTTTGAAGCCAAATTTCCAGTAATAAAACCACTAAACTCTAGACATGTAAACAAATAAAAAGCTAACTTTAAAGAAAAAAAAAAACTAAAATCGGACTATTAAAGAGCCCAAAGTTACAAGAAATAAAAAGAAAGAAACCAAACGGCAGCAACAAACACAAACTACATCAACAACTGTCTGCAACAGAAAGTTAATAAAGCTGAACCGACTCCATTTCTTCCAGTCCAAGCCGGCAATGTGCTGGTTTGATTTTAATAGCTTGAAAATGTGAAACTTGAAACTGACTTATAGATTGTTTGTTATTCTACCCATATTATTAAATTTATATTTTAAAGTGCATATAATGTATAAAAATATTATGAGGTAATATGGTTAACAACATCTAATATTTTTAGTTTTTACCCCTTTTTTTATAAAATCTTTGAAGCCAATTTTCCAGTAATAAAACCCCTAAATTCTAGATATGTAAACAAATAAAGGCCAACTTTAAAGGGGAAAAAAACCAAAATCGAACTATTAAAGAGTCCAAAGTTACAAGGAATAAAAAGAAACAAACACAAACTGCATCAACAAACACAAACTACATCAAGAACTGTCTACGACGGAAAGTTAATAAAATTGAACCGACTTCATTTCTCCCACTCCAAGCCGGTAAGGAGTAATGTGCTGGTTTGATTTTAAGAGCTTGACGGAAATGAATCTAATTGTTGTTAGAATCAATTAAGCAGTGAAAACAATAATCAAATAGCACTATATAGCTTTAATGTCATTAATCACTTTAGACTCCTTATATTCTAAAACTTCTAACAGTATTACATGAAATTAAATATGTTAATCATTAAACTATATTTGTTTAAAGATTTGGGCATCTTAATATTACAACTTCAAATGATAAATAGTAGGTTATGTTCAAGGATGTGATATTTACATGCATGATGTTAGGGATGATATTTGTTAGTTTGTTAGTTCAGTTTAATAATTTAGAGCAGTAGTTTCATATATTTGGATTGATGCATGGCGTTCTTGAAGTTAATCGTTATGAATTTTGGTCTAAATTAATCAGATCGTATAATTTAGTTGTGTACAGTATGGGAAGTCTTCAAACTTTGCAGTTGGTTGGTTTAGGAATTCATCATTCTTGATTTTGCTATTTGATTTGTATACACTTATTTTCTTTTAGTTTTGTTCATTTTGGGATAAACAACTTTCAGTGACGTATAATCCGTAATAACAACCTAAATTGTGTATGAAAATAACTGTAGTCATTTAAATCTTATTATGGTATGGTTCCTTTTGATTTCCAATTTTCACGCAACTTCTTTCTAAACTCACATCTAAATGTTGTCTTAATTATTTACACTTTTGTCGTAGGTCATGCATGGACATTGTAACACCCCGGCTTTAGCAGAATATGCCCGGGTGTGATGTACAGATTGCCCAAAACACATATTACACTATTAAGTGACAATAATATCATTAATTCATTCAAATCCCAAGTACACAAGTTGTAAAATAAGACAAATATGAAGGAAAAACAATAAAACACATCTTCTTGTTTATTCTTTAAATAACCTAACTTCTAGTGTCTTTCGCCATTTCATCCTCTAATGTAAGTACCTGTAGCATATATATAAAATAAAGTCAACTAATTGAATAGTTGGTGAGTTCACACAAGTTTAAATTCTACATAAAAACCATACAATTCCATGAAAACTTGTGAAAAACACATAAGGGTTCTTTACACTAGAAAATTTGTAACACCCCGGCTTTAGCGAAATACGCCCGGGTGTGACGTACAGATTGCCCAAAACACATGTGACACTATTAAGTGACAATAATATCATTAATTCATTCAAATCCCAAGTACACAAGTTGTAAAATAAGACAAATATGAAGGAAAAACAATAAAACACGTCTTCTTGTTTATTCTTTAAATAACCTAACTTCTAGTGTCTTTCGCCATTTCATCATCTAATGTAAGTACCTGTAGCATATATATATAATAAAGTCAACTAATTGAATAGTTGGTGAGTTCACACAAGTTTAAATACTACATAAAAACCATACAATTCCATGAAAACTTGTGAAAAACACATAAGGGTTCTCTACACTAGAAACAATGGTCCATGAGTGTAAAGCATAAATGAAGGTCTTTCCAGTTGGGATTGTGCACCAACGTACTCTGATCGGTGTCCCTTTTCCACTAGAAACAAATGGTCCATGGGTGAAAAGGGGGGCGTATGATCATACTTATCGACGAAATCCATGCACGTAGTATTGTAGCAAGTAACAAGTAAACACACAAGTCCATGATGCGAATTGTAGTTTGTAAATAATAGATAAACGAAATAGAATTTTGGTAGGATATATATGCTACCCCCAAAATAGTAAAAAGGGTAAAAAAGGGGGTGTGAGAAACTCACCTTTGTGATTGGAGATAACTTTGAAAAGAAAAAAACCGTAAGTGCGTTAAATGAAATCAAACGATCGAATCTCGTGAGCTAGAACAAGAAATATAAAAAAATTACTAACTAATTTACAAGAATATCGTTGATTTTAAGGTTTATACATTTTTATTTAGAAGAATTGTGTTACACGTTTTTAAGTGTATCAGTATTTAAGTTAACGGGTTTTATCAATTTTATTATTATAATATTATTTACAAGTTTAATAATCTTTAAGGAATTTGTCGTAATCGGTATGTTTCATTTGAAAGTTACAATGACATTTTATATATATTATAATTATTTTACGAGTTTTAACGAGTGGTTTGGTTTGTAAAAGTTGATATTTGAACTAAAATGCTAACGCATTAAAACAACTTTTATTTAACTATAAAACTAATTTTATTTATTTTAGTATGATTTATAAATACATATTTAATTTATTAAAACTAATGTTGTGACCCGGGTTCGAACCCGGGTCTCCACAACCATAACATGCAGACACAACCACTGAACCACACCATCACTTTTGTTAAAATATGGAAACGATTAATTATAAACAAAAACTCATATTATCATCTTCTTCACATAAAGCCCTAGATTCAACTCACCCTAATCATTCCATTTTTGTTTAATTTGGGTTAGGGGTTTTGTTTATTGAGTTTAAATGAATCAAAATGATGTATTACATACCTTAGTAGATGCCAGTATGACGGCGAACGGAACTTGGCCAGAAAAAAACAAACTTTAATGAACAAGTGGGATTTTTGGGAGTGTTAGAGAGGAGATTGGATGTTGGTGCAAGTTTAAATGTTAGTTTGGGTCGTATTTATAGTGTCAATTGGAGCGTCTAGGTGTTTAAGAGTGTTAATTGGGTTTTACTATTATTCCGGTGGTTACCCGAATTGATCGGCCGTTATAAGTTGTTGTTATTTGTTTTAATTGATAATAATCAGTTGTAGATATGTTTTGATGATGCTACACGATTTACACGGGTTAAAAGACGAGAATAATGGGGTGATTGGGGTTCGCCGGAACCGGTTTCCGACTGCCGGACTCCGGTCGCCGGAAAATCACGGGTCAGGGGTGGGGGGCTGGGTTATTTTTATTATTATTATTATATTATATTTACACAAAGTCCCCTTGACTTTATAAATATATAAAGATTAAATTAAAACTTTATTTACACAATGAACCTTGGACTTTCAAATGTTATTACAATTTTGGATTATTTGTATATTATACCCGCATAGTTTGGTGATTAATTTATTTCAAATCCCGAAGTTTCGCTATATGAACCGAACGAATATAAAAGATGAACGAATAATAATTATAAATTGTCGTAATTAATATTAAATGATAAACGACAAATAATAACACATCGAAATGACACAACGGGTCGGTATAATGAATACAAACACGAATACGAATACGAATAAAAATTTGACAAATGTCACAGACATCAAGAGTGAGAAGTTTGGTTATGAGGAGTGGGACTATGTAGGGGGTGTTGGTGAATATGAAGCTGTCATTGAATGCATGTATCAATATAGATATTAAGTTGTGAGTAAATGGAGTGTGGGTTTCATTTTTATTGAATATGTATGTAGGAATATAAATTGATGAGTTATTGTAATTAATATGTGTTTAATAGTGGTTATAATTTCTTAGAATGAGAGTAAAGGTGTGTTTACTGTAGGGTTGAATGGGTGTGAAATGGATATATTCTTCATTAATTATGATTTAAGTGTAGGTAATTCACATAGGGAGGACTACCGGACTACTGGAGCAGTGGGTGGGACCTTGGTGAAGTGAAAATATTTCAACCGGAAAGCCTTTGAAAATGAAAAACAAATCATGGAAATCAAAAGGATACTGAATATGAGTAAGTAACGAGAAACCAGTATTCACATGGTAATTTTTTTGTTTCATAAGAAAAAGACATGGTAGACTTTCAAATAAAGCAAATCTACATATCTTTTTTTATATCTTTTGTAATTTACTATGGTATAAAACTGCCAACTTGCAAATGGTGACAAATTAGGTACTACTTCACATGAGATACAAAGTGGTTGGTGGTGGTGATTTACCGGTAAGTTGAGACGCCTCGTCGGCGGTAAGTAAGGTGGCGAAGCCATTAATGCTATGTTTATATAGCTATAAAGGAGGAAGAGGTTTGATGATTAATCAAGTGAGCAATGTAAACCATCAATCCTCGTGCAATTTATGAGTAATATATATTTAATACAACTTCAAATTTTGGAGGTTTTAATTGTTATTGTTTAATTAGGTACTCACCAATGCATAATGTTAGGAGACCATGGGAGTAATCTAATGATCGCTCTCGTCAATATCCTCCCACCTTATTGTTGACGGCCGATGACGATGACAGGGTTGTGCACTTGCACGCCTTGAAATTTTTGGCGATATGTATTTCATTTTCGTGTCTATATGGTTGTTGGGATAATACATAGGTAACCAACTTTGGTTAAAAAAAACAAGCTACTATATATAAGCTAACAAAGTTAATAGAAATATAATGAAACATAGGAGTTAAGAATGTGGATAATCACTTAATAACATATTTAAACCATAGACTTTATTAATCTCAATATTGGTAACATGCTCACTAATGTTTCTTAAAAAAAACCATTTATGGATTGTTTTCATACATATTGTATTATCCATCAATTTTACAAATTTCCAACACTACCAAAAGTGTTTTTACAAATTTCCAACACTACCAAAAGTGTGCTTATAGTTTAGTCCGAACTTTATTTTTTCCTTAGCCCAAATCTCCTCAACTTTTCCTTATTACATCCTTCGAACCTTGAGAAATAGTGTATAAAGGGTATGATAAATGGAGAAAAGGGAGGTTGAGGGTATGATAAGTGGAGAAAAGAGAGGTTGTTATTCATTGGTATGTATGTATGTATGTATGTATGTATGTTTATGTAATAGAAGCACAAGAATGCACTATATATAGGCTAACAAAGTTAATAGAAACGTAATAACACATGGGAGTTAAGAATGTGGATAGTCACTATAATAATGATAATAATAATATATAATAATAACACATGTAAACCATAACCTTTTGTTTTCTAAAGGATTGAAGAGTAATGTCTTAAAATTTGAAGCTTCATGATGTTGTACTAAAAGCTTTAGGAATTGATGGATCCATTGATAAATTACTTTTCTTGCCCTATTATGAAATGTCGGTTTTGTCCTCCGCACACAATTATGAAAAGACGTTTGTGCCCATCACTCTTCCTTTATATATAATATAGATAATAATAATAATAATAATAATAATAATAATAATAATAATAATAATAATAATAATAGTAGTAGTAGGAAGCAATCTGTAGATTGCTGTTTCGGGTCTTTTAATGCTGAAACAGTAACTAATTAATATTTATATTTTAAAGCCCACTCAATGGTTTTCAAAAACTGAAAAACCAAAATTTGTGGCTTTTGATTTGGTATGATTCCAAAATTGATCTGTACACACTCATATAAAACTACTATTTTTTATAAGTTGATTGGTTTATAGTCAATCTATTTCAAAATTTCAGTCCAATTTAACCTCTATTAGTCAAATTTATTACATTTTTAAATATGTTATATTCTAGCTACAAAACTTAAATAAAAATATAAAGAATTAAACAAAACTCATAACTCTAACTCCATAAAGCTTGAAACTTTCAATAATCCATTTTAGAAAAACCCAAAGAACAATATAAATGCATACAGACATATATTTGTATTCAACAAAACTGCAGATTATAAAAAATAAACTTTAGTTTCAAAAATCAAATCACAATCTACAAGATCAACAAATTATAATCATAAACTCAAATAATAGTTCATATTAAAGAGATGATATAACATTCACCATAAATATATATATATATACAATATAAAATTTAGAAAACCTATAATTACCTTTTGTCGAAACTTTATTCCAGTTGAAACATGAGAAGAAAATAAAATGTTAGTATTCAAGATTTAGCCAGTAATCGATTTAACCATCAAGCAAAAAATTAGGGTTCACAAATAATGAACAATGTGACTACATATGGATTTGTGTTTGAATACTTTAAACGTTAAATAGATTGATATTGAAATTAAGCGCTGAATCGATAAATAAAACCCTAATCAATTAATAGATTCGGATTCAAATTAAAACCTTTAACCAACAACTGATTATACCTTCAATCGAGCGAATAATTAATGGGACAAATGACGGTATAGAATGAAGATTGGAACAGAGAGAATGGGGATTAAATTTTGGTTATGGTTATGTTTAATTAGATGGTGTTATGGGATATGGAATTAAAAAATATGAATGGTGAATGTAACAAGATGGGAATTAATAAATGGGTTCATGTCATTATCTTGAATTTAATATAATTTTTTTCCATTTCAAATTTTTCATTATATAGAACATAGATATTACATCAACATAGCAGGCAGGCGGGCAACAAGCTGCGCCGCCACCCCTTTCTGAATTGCAAACCCTAACCTGCTAAAGACATACACCTGCCCCTTTGGAGTCGACACATTGCTATGCACAACCCGTTGGACCCTGGTTAGGAACCGGATAGTTTCCGGTGCCAAGGAGCCAAAGGTATCAAAAGCCAGAGGGACAAAAACATGTTGGTTCTCTTCGCAGGCTTTAGCATGTTTCTCCACCTTCTTCTTTTCAGCCCTTTTCATTGCTTACCCAGCTACAAACCCATTATCCCTCAAACCAGCTAAAGGAGATACCCCTGTGAGGTTAACACAAGCGTGTTTTCCCCTGGCCCAACCAAAGACGAGCAAATCTGCTGGTCGTAGAGTGGATCTCCCTTCCGTGGGGTCTGTAAGGAAGTTTACGGGGGCTTCCTTTTTAGATGATATCCCAGCTCGCCTTAAGATGTCCCAAAGAACGTCCCGCACCCAATCATGTCGGTATTTGAACCCAGGCATCTCCTTACAATGAACCGCATGCTCTCCGAATTTATCCAGGCAAGCCTTACGGCATATCGGACATGTTTCGTCTTCTGGGTACATTGGCATCATCAAACGATACTTAAGAATGGCCTTATACTCGACGCAGACATGCTTTGGCCCAAGCCATCAATCGGGATAACGGTCAGAAAATCTTGGGCATGAGGACCTTGTAAGCATTCAATAACCGCCTTCTGTCGGGGGGACAATCCAAAAACTTCTCCCAGGCTCTGAGCGATTTTGCCAAAAAGGGCATTCGCCAAAGTTTGTTGAGGCTCTGGTGGGGCGGTGTCCTTATTAGAGAAACCGCCAATGTCAAGTCTGGGAGAGCGCCATTTAGGCGTTCCATGGCCTGCACGTAGTCTGAGTCCAGGTCGACAACCCTGCTATTCCTTAAGATGTGATTATGTAGCTTCCAAGACTGAGCCCTCGACACTAAAAAAGCGTAAACCCCAACATCATGAGCCGAAAGAAGGCCTAAACCCCCCAAGCGCATCGGTAAATATGCAAGTCGCCACTGAAGATCACCAAAGAACGGGCCTCCACATACAACTATGTCTTCGATGGCTTCTCGAAGCCCCTTATCAAAACAGGATACAACATCATCCATCATATGGATGTGGCATGTTCGTAACCCAAAAAGCAACTTAGCAACCCCCATGCAAGACCTAAGCAGGAGGAGTTCGATCTGGGGGTCCCTAAGGCAAGGTAAGAGTTTCATAAGATCAATCGCACGAGATGCTCTCCGCCTCACCAACTCCTTAATAAAGTAGGGATCTCGACTAACAGCCCCTCCAAGGAGCTTTACCCTCTCTCTGGTCTACCAATCCCACTAGGGAAAAGCCCATATTTGACTTTCACCCCATTACACGCTGGCCAAAAAACCTCGGTTTTCTTAGTATTAAGTTGCAGCCCCGATGATGGCCCTTCTGAGCTGATAATGTCTAGGGCTTTAGCGACTTCGTTGGCACCACCAATAATAGTCCCATCATCCAAGTACCAAGCATGAAATGGGAAGTTACAGTCATTTTGTACCCGGAGAACAAGAGGGTGTAATGCTAAGGCAAAGAGGAGGGGCCCAAGGGGTCTCCCTGCTGAACCCCAGTAGTAGCCCCTATACAGTCACACCAACGTACAACCTAGCCGGCTGGGCATAAAAGAACTGGACCTATAGATAGATAGACGGGCAATGATGATGAACCTCCCGGAGAAGGGCTGTGCGGTCGACCATATTGAAGGCGTTGGAGAAGTCCATGGTAAGCATAGCTAAAGAACCGTCCGCGTGAAAGGAGTTAAGAAACCAGTTCGCGCTGTGAAGTACCGCCTCTGCCCCATTAGGGGTCCCTACCCCAAACTGAAAGTCCCCTAATTACTGAGTCATTTCCTTCCCAACCATCTTCATAGCCACTTTAGAAACCAACCCACGCCAGATAGCCCCCACAGCAATGGGCCGAATTCCATTATCCGGCTTTAATAAAGGGGTAAGGGGGGCCGAAGCAATAAACTCAGCGAGCACCTTGGGGCACAGACCCCCTAGCCATAAGTTGACGACTTTAGTGATGGATGAGAGCAGACCCATGGAAGTCACTGATCCCTCACCACTAAGAGCGTCCAACAAGTGTTGTGCCTGCATCCCGTCTCTCCCGCATGAGGTCCCTTTAGGAAATGATCAGATACATCTAAGCACACAGTCCCCATCCACAGAGAGAGTAGGCAGGGCGACAGAGCTAGAAGGCAAGGACGGAGGCGGCACCACTGGGTGTTTATCAATGAGGGCTTTCATGGTTGAATCTCCGAGAGGGGCAACCCCACTTGAGCATAATACCTTGACTGCAGCTGTGAAATGACCATCCCTGACTTTCCTGAGACATTGTTTAATATTGAGGTTGTTTTTCAGAACCCTCCTCCCCTCCCACCTCTCTTTTAGAAAAAGTGCTTCCCCCCACGTTATCAAAGAGAGAAAGAACCAAGTCAACATAACCAGATCCATCTTTCCACACCGAAAGTGCTTGCTGAATGCTACTACATTGCAAAGACTTTCGATTCCCTGACCTGCGTTCCTGCCTAGTGGAAGGTTTCACCACCCTTAAAGTACAACGCGGCAACAATAGTAATTTGACCCAATTCTCAATCGAGCCTGGTGAATCCACTACCTTGCGTAAAGCGCATGCCAAAGTCTGAGCAAACGCCAAACGACAACTTGGGGGGATGCTCTTAATCGTTTGAATGGGAAGGGATAAAACCCGTTCCAAAAGGGATACATCCCCAACCACTCCTACAGATGGACCTGGGTCTCTATCCACAGACACACGATTAGGTTTCCGGATCCCAAAGATGAATTCTCCAGCATCTCCATAATCCACAGAAAAAGAAAAGACTCCATCAGCATGCTTGCACCCCCTGCTAAGGGCATGCAACGTCATGCACCTCCCACATAACCATTTATCCCCCGCCCGAAGGGCTTCCCCAACATTTATAAAAAGATCCAAATCCTTGGAGATAGCATCTTTTAAAAGGTTCTTCCGGGTATCCGTTTTGAAATGGGTACTTTGCATGTGCTCAAGTAATCGGAAAAACCCCGAGGACCCAGGTCTACCATCCTTACACTCGTGGAAATGCTTAAAGGGGCATGGCCTTAAACCATAAGTGGAGCTAGGACCAAGCCCTCCTGTATTTACGTTTCGAATTCTTTTTATGGTAGCCATGTACACACGAGAACAGAAAACAAACAAAACACAAAAGACAACGGACCCCTAAAGACCCCGACTCGAGATGAGTTAGAGCAAGAATCAAAGACCAAACCCCTCACACTCGAAGGAGGGGAACAACTATGGGTTGCTCACCCCCCATCTAGCACCCTACAATAACCGCTAAGGCATAAGAGGAGGAAGGTATAACTCCAAAATAAAGCAAATTGGGTAGAACTCCAACTCAAAATACCCCCTTAAGCACCCAAATGCAAGTAAACAACCTTTAACTTATCCGAACGTAAGTCGTAATTTCGTCGAACACCTGGCGTGCAACACGTATTAACCACCAAAATAGATAATTTGAATAGAAACCAAAACTCGAAATCCAATACAGTGGTAATAAAAGGATGGAATAAAATAAAAAAAAAAACTGGTAATTAGTGACAGTGGTTATGGGGCGCGGGAGGTAATGGTGGTCGGTGGTGGTGTGGGTCGGGAAATGGTGATGATAGGCGAGGGTGATGGGTGGTTCGTGGTTCGTGGTGGGTGGTTCGTGGTGGTCGGCTACAGTGATGATGGGCTACAGTGGTGGTTGGTGATTATAGTTTAAAGCTCTTGGTCGGCGGAAACGAATGTTTCGTCCATTAATTAATTAAACAACAAAAAGGAAAAACATAAATTTGCTTTAATATTGAGAAAAATGTTTCCTAAAGTACCAAACTCAAAAAATGATACAAGATATAAAAAAAACTATACAAATAAAACTCATATTTAATAATTACTGTTTGAAAGTCGATACTATATTTTGAATTAACACATTGAATATAAAAGCATGCGGGAAAATATGTATAGTGATCATCTTGGAGTATAATGTTGATAGACTAGATTAAGTTAGTCTAATCACTAATGTGAGTATTTCTGTAAACAAAAACTCAAGGGACTATGTGGGACTTCTATAAAGTGATTAATATTTATGAAAATAATAGGAATTAGTCAATAAAAAGAGTCCATTTGTTAAAAAACTCATTTGTTTTAATATATATAAATATATATATATATATATATATATATATATATATATATATATATATATATATATATACTTCATTGATGGATGATAATTCATATTGGTAACTTAAGGAGTGCGAGTCATAATTTTCACTTTAATTGTAAATAACATTCCTACTTTGATGAAGAAGTAAGTTCGGACTTCTTTAATTATGTAATTTCAAAATAATTACGATATTTTGATTGAAAAAAATAATAAGAAAAAGTCATCGTTGAAGACATATGTCTCTGTTAGATTGAGGTGATTTTACAATAAAAGTGAGAATTAAGACTACCATTAATCACATTTTTGGTATGAATTATCATTGACTAATCTTATTTTGGATTGTATTTGGCGTTAACTAAATAATCTAGTTTTTTAACCTTTAAATTAATAACATAATAATATAAATATAACAATTTGTGAAAATTATTATAAAGTCAAAATAAATATCATATGATTAAACATGTGCTTCATTTCTCTTTGTTTATGAAAATGTATTTTCTACAAATCAAAATTACTTTAGAAAATCAATAAAATATACTGATAAATAACAGATTTAGTTCATTGTAATTATACTTATTATGAACGAATAAATGCGGTTTAGTAATTTACATAAAAATTAATGTAGTGGGGAAGACTTGTAATACCAAACTCATATTTTATTTTAGTGACATTTATTAAATTTTGATGAAATAAAATTTCTAGTTTGAATGACTTTTATGATATGTTTCTATATACTATTAACTTAAGATAACTAATGCTTCAATGAGTATAATATTAGTGGGGAGTGGGATTTCATACAAACTCAAAATGAGAGTAAAACGGCAAAGTACAGAGCAAAACTTAAAAATATGCAATCTGGAAGGACTAAAACTGGCAAATGAAGATTTTGTTTTTTTCTGCACCAAAAGTCAAATTGATCCCCTCCGACTCCGTATATTTGACTATTTGAGAGAGAGAGAGAAGCAAAATTTGTGAGTTAAAAAGATAAAACACGTTCAGTAAAATTCAAAGTAAAATCATAAATCTGACATGCATGTGCTGATTGCCTGATTTGTTAAGGGCAAGTGTAATAAGCGAGAAAATAGGTGACAAGGGGAGTTTTGGGTTAACAAGTGGAGAGGAACACTATCCTACTGGGCTATAAATGGGTGAAATGTTTAGGGGGGGTCACACCCAAGCTACAACGGAAATGACGAGGCGTGAACTGATGCCCACAACTCTCAAGATTACTATTATACAACATTATAAATTTCAATATCTAATTAATAAATTTCAAATAAAACAAATATTTATTACAATATTCAAACAAAACAAATGGTGTATCAAACAATAGAAACCATAAAACAATTGTCTTATTTAAATTCTCTATCTTTATCCTTTAAGTGATCTTTCAAACTTAAACTATTTCACATCACACGATAACCTGCATATGCGTTGAAAATAAAGTATATTTGTCAACACAAGGTTGAGTGAACAACACACCAGTTTAGAGTACATATGATATATCAAAATAAGTAGTGCAACAAGTCATATGAGAATAACAGATTAACCAATGAGCAACTATAAATGAGATGTCGAGAAGCACAATGGCTATAACGACTGGTGTATGATCACACTATTCCTAAGATTATGCTGGACCTCTCCGAATGCGGTTCACAATGAGCACATAAGCACATAACAAGTATGGTATACAATTAGTTAGCACATAAGACAATTGTTGCAATTTTGTGTATAAGTATATATGAAAAATATGTTTACGCATATGTCCCCAAAACGTGAAAAACGAGTAAAATATGGGGAATGTGGTACTTACCTTAATAGACGAACAAAGGTGATTGAGATATTAAGAATGCGGGAAATCATACGTGAACGTTAAAGCCTAATGAGGAACAAAGAGAAAACGGATACGCTAGGTAAAGTACAAGATTGATTACGACAACTCGATAAACATTATCAAGTTAATATTATAATATTATAGATAAAGATTTATTATATAAAATAATTAGTTAAATTAATAATTCATATCTTCGAAAATATTATTTTTAATTTTAATAAACATGCATATATAGTTTAATTGGTTTATATACACATCAAAATATTAGTTTTTAAAGTTATTATATATATATATATATGTACACATACATATATGCTTACATCTATGTGTATACACAAACAAAACGTGAGAAAAACAAGAATTATAAAGCCGGTTTTCATTAACATGGTTTTAAATAATTATTATTAATATTATAGTCATTAAGTGATTAAAAAGAATATAACAAAAATTGGCTAAAAATCAAGGGTGCAAGGGGTCGAACCTGCGACATGCCCCTGTGATACATGTGTTTATCTAGCTGGGCTACCAGCGACGTGCGTTGATAACCAGTTTCCATTAAATATATACACAGGCAGTTATAAACGATTTTGATTAAGAACCCTAACAACTTGATTTAATTAATCCAGTTACAATTAATCAAATTGATCTTAGGGATTTTGATCAGCATAATAACGCGATCAAAACCATGTACTTAATTACCTCGTATAATGGCCGGAGGAGGGTTAATGGAAACCAACAGTGGCCGGCGGTGAAAAGGGGTATGAACGACAAGCAAATGACTAAACTAATTGATGCGTGCGTGCGGTGTGGTATAAAATTATAATGAATAGGATTTTAACTTTTGCACAAGATCGTGTTTTAAATTTATAAAAGTGATTTCTACTAAGACTAAACACACACAAAATAGGAAACTGTACCTATCGTATATGTAGAATAGTATCGGTAAGAACCAAGTATTGATCCGTGGACACAAACGTTTCCAATAATGAATCTTCGTTTTAGTTTAATCGAAGAGTTTTAATCATTTTGGGTTAGTTTTTAAACTTTTTATAAAATAGAAAGTACTTATATAATATATAGGTGATAAGAAGAGAATTTCCAAATGAGTAGTTAAATTATATGAAGGTTACCATCTAATGATCATGAATCCACTACATTCTTCCTTGATTATTACTGAATAAACATGTGATAAACTTGTCCTAATAATATATGATAGAATAGTCCATCATTTCTAAGTAAACATATTATATGACATAAAAGAAAGTAGCATGCGTATTTTCAAGTCCATCCTATGCCTAATATCATGCTACCACGAGAATGTCAATTTATGTAGACAAGTAGTTTGATAAAGTAGAACGATTAGGATTGAATTCGATTTCTTAAATCCAATCCTAAGAACATCGAGTGGTTGTAGCTAACTCACACAACCTCCCCTTGGTTGATTTGATTAGGTTATAGTTACACATTCCATTAACATATTATTTCTTTAACTAGCATGATAACCTAAGCAATTGTGTTAACACTGTTATTTTAGAGTTATCAAAACTAGAGAAATAGATCATAACTTATATCTCATCATTTCTAAGTACAACATAAGGATCCGTGTTTTATCCTTAATAAGTTACCAAGGTATTCTTTTTACCATTTCTAATCTCCAAGAACATGAGTGAACATGAATGATTTTAAGTCATCAACCTTGATGTATTGAGTTAAAGTGAAAACATTTCTTCATCAAAGGATAATTGCAAAATAACCATGTATATTACCAAACTAAATCACATGTTAAACATAATCATCAAGTAAAACAAAGCTTCTTCATAGATTTTATATGGTAAATGGAGTTTAGCTCATAATGAGCATGATTATGAACATTACAAGAGATAAAGATAACAAACACATGATCAAACTAGAACAATCTAACCAAATGTGAATGAATCTCCCTTCTTCAATGGTGATGGATGATGATGATAGCCTCCAATCCTTCAAACTCTTTACAGATCTTCAATATGAGTGTAATGCGAGTGTGTTTATAAGAGAAACCGTATGGAACTTTTCTTCAAGAACAATTGATTAATGAAACATGTTCCTCTATTTATAGGTAGTCTGGGGAAGCAGGCACATCCCCCCCCCCCCCCCGTGTCCAGTTGCATTAATGCTATGTCAGATCGTACATGAAAAGTAACGAATGTTACATCACTCACACTCGGTTTTATATCTGATCATACTTGTGATGTATGTATGTGAACACTCTTAGCCAAAGTGTAACCTGTGATAAATAAGCTTGTAACAAGTTCAAATCTCCACCTTTGTGAAGGGTTGCATAGATTAGAAGGTAATATGGGTTGGTTTTGGCTAAATAGGGTTTGGTTTTTGTTGGTTCAAGGGTTTAGGTTAATGAGGATGGTAAATATAACTTCTGCTGATTGTCGGGAATCTTAAGATGTTTTCGATGGTTAGCTTGTTTGTCTCCCGATTGTTTTTTTTAAACAAACCTAGTGACTCTTTTAAGGTCAGATCGTCAAGACCAGTTTTGCCGAGGATATGGATCAGTTCTTCCTCAATCCTGCTCTAAACATAACTTCCAACTCTAATGGATCGTTCGGCTTTGGGCCTAATAGCCCCCATCCTCATTAGTTCGGTATATTCATGTTGAGACTGAGTTTGACTTATTCTACATCTTCCTTCGTAGGACCAGTTTTCGCATCCCAAGGCATTGTTCGTATCTTTTTGCTCTTCTTTTCATCGCGTTTTTGGAAACTCCATAAAATGGTGGCATTTGTTTGTCTTGGCGCCACTTTTTCCTCACCTCATTGCTAAAGAGAAAAATTATCTCCCTAAGTTCTGGAGGCAACCTAGGTTTTGTGAAATGTATGCAGCAAAGGAAATTGAAATCGAAATAATGCATTTCCAGTTCTTTAAGGTCTGCCGGTAAAAGACCAGTGTTGTATTTTACCGGTGAGAGAGGTAAAGTGGTAAGGTTTTTGGATAAGGTCTTTGAGTTTTGTGCTTTGTAGAGTGGTTTTGAGGGAATGGTGTGAATATTAACTTTTTCCTTATTCAACTCTTCGTGCGGTCTTGAAATGAATATATGTGACAAGTTCTAAATCACATGAAATATATGACTCACTCAAAGCTTCTGAAAAAATATTTATTTGGCATGAGGTTTATCTCGCAGTAACTGAGGGATTGGGTATAAACGCCATATTTTTCATAAATTTATTCTCAATATTACAAAACTTATTTCTTACTTTTTCACTTTCTGGTTTAGATTTTTAGTTGGTTATTTGCAAAAACTTTTCTTAGTCTTTATTTATAGAATCTTAATAATTAGTTGAGTAAGCAATTGGTCAAGTAATTCATTCCTCTCCCCATACTTGAATCTCACATTGTGCTCAATGTGAAAAGATTCATAATCCGATTTATATGAAGTATGGTGGGTAAAATGGAAAGGAACTTCCCTACGGGTTAACGAAAGTTCGACAGCGTGTCCCCTGTTTTTCGTCAGTTTTCCTGTTTTGTACCTGAATAATAAAAAACTGCAAACAACCACAAACAACCAAGAATAATACTACTGAAAATCGGGTATGGAGTCAACCACACCCTTCCCACACGGGCTAAATAAGTACCTACAAAAATGTCTTGGCACTCATGACCATAAAAAGTACCAAACAAACCAACAAACGATAGAATGTAAATTGTTTCAACAAAAATGATAATAATGTCATAAAGATACTACCACTCATACCCATGCCCATACCAGACCTACCAGTGCCGCTGCTCGTCAGTTACCCGTGTCCAGGTCGAAGGGTCCCCACTGCCTGTCCATGCATTCAATCAAACGGGTGATTTCCTGCATCATTTCTGCATACTCTGCGGCACTTTGTGAGTTTGAGTCCGCAGTCTGTCCTCATAACCTGTCAAAATATGCGGTGGTGTGAGTTTGGAACTGTTCAATGAGCCCGTATAAGCCCTCAAACAACAACTGGTTGTGGTATGACGAGCTGGGGCTGGCTCCTGATGTTGATGGGCCGCCCTGCTGAGAGAAGTGCGATGGCGGGTCTATCGGGGCTGTGATCCTTCTTTCCTATCGGGTATGTCCCTGTATCGTCAAATCAGTCAGGTCCTCAAGATCCCAAATCTGGTTCAGGGCATCCTTAAACCTCCACATGTCCGGGTTTATGTCAATCTATTGGACCATTTGCATGCTGATATAGAAACTGAGGTCGAGTGCGATCGGGTTTGGGCTTCGGGTTCCTTCTGTGTCTGCACGGTAAGCTTTGTAAAGCTTGTAGATCCACGGACCACCAAAGATCGGGGTATTCAGGCTCCTTGCATTTGCATTTGTTCTGAACGGTTGACAAAACAGATAAGTGATGTTGCAAGCTATGTCAATCTTGATGCAATAAAGGGCCCATAAATCCCTCAAGTTCATGACCCCTTCGCTCTGACCACGTGCGGTGACTGTGTGGCTCAGCAGTCGGTGAATGTATCTCATCAGTGGGTCGCATAAGGCGGTGCTTTTGGTGCTGCTCGGACAGTAGGTTTCATCCCCAAAACTCAATTGTTCCCATGCTTGTAATCTTGTATCACCTGCTTCTGCTGACTCGTCAGCATCCTCATCTGCAAATGTAGTCATGGACTCGTACCAGATGGTTCTGTCGGTTTCATCACTCATATAAATACCCAAATGCACCCTGAGCTGTGTGACCGATGTCGTGTATCATTCTTCCCCCACACCTAAACTCAATAGCATCTTCGTCCCACATATACAAATTCCTTGTCTTGAAAGAGAATGAGGCTAAAAACTCCTTAGTCAGTTCGGTTACAGCTTTACCCTTTTGATTCAAAACATGCAACCACGGTCCTTTCACAAACTTCTTCTATTTCTCCCATTGGTTTACTTGCTTTAACGTTTCCTTGCAAGCATAGAAATTTGTTTTGGGAGGCGATTGTTCAGGTAAGCCATTCTTTGGTTGGCCTGTGCATCTCTTTCGGTATTTTTAAGGAAAGATTAAGAAAGCATGCTCGTCATCCCCATATTCAGCTATCTACAATTCATACCCAAATCAGTTTGATTTTATCAAAAATTTCTAAAAACGTGGAACACACTGTAAAGCACGGTACCGTGATTTTAGAAGCATGACCCATGCTGCAGGTGTTTGACAGTTTTGATCAGTTGTCTGATTTTGACTTATGTTGACATGTGGTTGACCACGAGTCGTGTTTTTTCAAAGCACAACCCGTGTTTTTAATCCTAATTCTTCAATTGTCAAGACTCAAACTTGGGATTCAAACCGGTTCTACATATCATTCGGGTTTGTTTTCTATATGGATCATTCAAGATCCGAACCCGAATGGTTTTTCCCAACAAAAGTTAAGTGTAAACCTATCTAACAAATCAATATCCTAGATTTAAACCATTGACCCGTCTATTTTCCGGGTTTAGACACGATTTCATAAATTTGTAAGATTTGGGGTTTGTTTTAGACCTAAAATGATGAATTTGGACAATAGATTCACTAAATTACCATACTTTTGGTTGGAAATCGAAGATTTGAAGCAAAGAATTGAGTAATAGGCAAAGAGGCGCCGGTTTTCGGTTGTTGACGAAGTTGTTTTTAGGGTTAAGTGAGTAAAAAATTTTATTTTATTGGAAAAATACATAAGTGTACTGTAGACAGGGGCACAGCCCCATGCTTTTTGAAGCACGGTACCGTGCTGCTTGTAGCAATTAGGTTTTTCTATTGTTTGTTGTTCATTTGTCGAGTTGGTTCGTTTTTTAACTGATTTTCTTCGAGGATTAAGGTTAAAGTAGAAATAAAAGTCCTAATAGATTTCATTAACTTCATTAAACATCATTAATCATCATAGAAAAATAAAATAACAATCTCGAACACTAAAAGCATGAAACTATCAAGAGTAAATCCTAATAAGACAAAGTCCGAACTACTAACAACCACCATTCCCGAACAACTCTTGAATGTGTGGCAGGGCTCTTTTGGCCTCCAAGTGCTTGGAAAGCTTTTTGTCGAGCTTCGCGATCACTCGGTTAAGATAATTGAGCATGAAATCCACATCTTTGCTGTAACTTTCGACGATGTGGAAATTTTCGAACCTAATCAGTTCGAATTTGTTGGTCAGCTCGATTAGGCGAGCTTCTGTTTGGATGTTACTTTCGACTTGATCTCTAACGATGCTTTGGAGTCTAATGATTTCTTCCTCAAGGTGTGAGGAAGAATCACCATTCTTGCTCCATCTCATTGGGCTCCATTCCATCTTTTTGTTTTCCATTTTAGTAAACTTTTGTTTGGTATGAATGGAATAGTGAGTTTTGAATGCATTATATATAGACTGTAACGTCGAGCACAACCCCGTGCTTGGAGAAGCATGACCTTGTGCTTCTAGGGGAATTAATGTTTCTGTTTCAGAGAATTGTACGGAGTCAGCGTGTATCATGCTGAAGATTCTAGGGTGACCATGGCCTCGTGCTTCATGAAGCACGACCCCATGCTTTTTGTCACTGAAATTTTTCTTTGAATTTTCAGCCAAACGCGAGAGCCGAAATTCTTGGAATGATGTTTAACATGTTAATTGAATAGTTTGATTTTTCTCAAATTACTTTTCATTAATTTAAAAGTACCTAGTTACAATTGCGGGATAAGCCTGGTTTTTCTAAGACATAGATTTTGATCGGGTTAAGCTCGAGGGTCCTAAAACATCATGCCTATTGCACTTTATTACATATGAAAACATAAAAATTAATGTCTCTACATCCCACCGAAAGGTTCTGAAACATCATATAACCTTCATATAAAGCACGGTATAATTCAACGTGGTATAATTGACATAAAGGTTCTGAAACTTCATATAACCTTCATATAACCTTGGTTTCAGGCAGAGGGAACCTTTTCATGGGGTTATATAACCTTGCCTTCTCTACAAGGTTCAAAACTTTCATGGGGTTAAAATTTCTAAAAGGTTCAGAACCCCATGGTTCTAAAAGGTTCTGAAAGGTCCAGAACCTTTCATGAAACTTCATGAAAGGTTCTGAACCCCATATAACCCCATGGGAAACCTTTCTGAAAGGTTCAGAACTTTCATGGGGTTAAAATTTCATGGGGTTTAAAATTTCTGAAAGGTTCTCTACATCCTACCGAAAGGTTCTCCTCCGTCGAATGGTTCGGGCGGAGGGAAGTACGTGAAACGAAGTCCTTGAAATTGGAGTTGTTCTTTGATGTCTCGAAGCTCCATTTTCATGCTCTCTACCGATTCGGTGAGTTGGATGAGACGCATCTCCGCAAGGAGATTCGTCTCAGTGAGTTCTTTGGCGAGTTCTTGGAGTTTCATAAGAAGCTCGGTTTTGGAAATTTGTCGGGTCTCGTTCCTCGGTTGACTTGGAACGAAAATTTCTTCGTTCATCTCAGTAGGCATTTTGAATTCTCAGGGGAGAGTGTTTGTGTTTGATTTGGTGCAAGAAATACATTGGCAAGAGGTGCAATTTATAGCCAAGCAGTTGTCAGGCACGACCCCGTGCTTTTGGCCTAACAATTCTCTTACAAACCAGTCTGACTGAGATTTTTGCAACGCAAATTCCGGCCCGCACTTTGTAACACGGGACCGTGATTCTAGAAGCACGCCTGTCACACCCCTACCTACGGCGGAAATGCCGGGGCGTGAACTGATTGCCACAGCTCACAAGGTACTATCATGCAATTGTAAAGCGACAATATCTAATTAATTTATTAATTGTCAACGAACATTTAAGTACAACAAAAATAGAGAAAATTACAATACAAAACCAACTATTCTTGTTTATGTTTAACATCCTAAGGTCATCTCTACGTGAGCTTCAGTTCGATAAGCAATCCAATCTATAACCTGCAAATGCGTACAAAATATATATATCTATTTGTCAACAACACATGTTGAGTGAGTAGATTCACCAGTTTTGACACGAACAAAATGATAATATATATTGATATAAATAATAGAGTAAAAATAAACAAAACTGTTATCTTTGAGTATAAACAATGAAAGTGTTAAGCAAGTAATGAGTGTCGGTGAAACCATTGCCAATTCGATCGGGCTCCGGCCACTACGACAGTCGTATGATCATACTATAATGAGATTATGTTGGACCTCTCCGAATGCGATTCAAGTAAGCAAGTAACAAACAGTCATTCAATTGATACACAACACAAAGATCACAGTTTGCGTTTGAGAAATAATAAGATAAATAATTTGATAAATGGTACGCAAGTGTCCCCAAAAAATTTGAAAACAAGTAAAATAGGGGAGTGATTACTCACCTGATTAAATGAACGAAGTAAAAGTGAGGATGTGAGGATGAGAGCAGTTAAACCCTTTCGGGATTCAACGACAATGATTCCTAGTTAAACAATATAAATTAATTATAAACGATAAAACATAATTTAATGAGTTAAGTTTGGGATTAGAATGTTAATAATTGAACGATTGGTCTCTACGGATTATTTGTTACTGTGGAAACAATACTATTGTCATTATTTTTTTATAATATTATTTATATATATTTATATATAACTTTCAATATATGACAATTATAGCCCAAACATAAAGTTTTACCCTAATGTGTTTCCACTTTCAAACAGTAGGCACCTATTTGCAAACACTGAAATATGATTATATTATATTAACCCAACCCAGACCCGATAAACGCGATAAAATTTCTTGAACATCAAAATGGGTCGGGTTACGAATAAAATCTCAATTGGGAAAACCGAGCTGTTACAACGCCCTCCGTGTTTTAGACACTAATATATATATATATATATATATATACATATATATATATATATATATTATTTTTAACAAAAATAAGGGACATATTTACATGGACTGGTTTAACGAGGGTCTTGGCCAGACCCTTCTTCTTGTATGTTCATTGGTTTTGTAGGAGGGTTACCACCTCCGAGATATCTTCTAATGGCCCATCGATGTCCGGTTTTAATCGATGTCAATTAACTTTGAACTTGTGGCCGTTAGAATTTAAAAACTCAACTGTCCCATAGTAAAAAACTGATTCAACTATGTATGTACCTGTCCAACGAGATTTTAGTTTTCCTGGAAAAAGACGTAAACGTTTGTTATATAACAGTACTCGATCGCCAACTTGAAACTTTTTGTTTCTCTTTAAATTGGTGTCATGTAAACGTTTTGTCTTTTCTTTTTAAGACCAGGATTTTTTATAAGCTAGTATTCTAGTTTGTGAATATGATCTTCCTGGTTTTTACCGACGGATGTTAGATCAAAATTTACTACTTTAAGAGCCCAGTAAGCTTTGTGCTTTAGTTCTACTGGTAGATGACACACTTTTCCGTAAACAAGTTTGAACGGTGTTGTTCCTATGGGGGTTTTGTAGGCTGTCCTAAGGGCCCACAAAGCGTCATCTACCTCTTCTGCCCAATTGTTGTGATTCATATTTATAGTTCTTTCAAGGATCCTTTTTATTCCTCGATTTGAGACCTCTACTTGCCCACTAGTCTGTAGGTGATATGGTGTTGCCAATCGGTGGTGAACCCGGCTCTTTGACAAGCATCGCATGCTTGGATCAAAGCATGTGTGTCTTTATATATGGTGGGCCAGAACAATCCTGCATCAAACACTTTCCTGACTGTGGTGGCGGTACTGTGGTGTCCACCAGTAGGTCCTTCATGGCAGTGTTTGCGGATATTTAAGGCTTCCTTTCCTGATACACACCTACGCACAACCTGATCGACACCTATCCTAAACAAGTATGGATCTTCCCAGAATTAGAATTTAACTCTTATTACTTTGTGATGTAATTTTCTTGTGCATCATTAAGAGTTTTACTAGCATAGGATATTGCGTTGTCCAAGTACGGCTCCAACTGCAAAGTCACTTGCATCGCACATGATCTCGAATGGAATGGTCCAATCGGGTGTAGTCATGATTGGTGTGTTGACTAGTTTGTCTTTTAGTATGTTAAATGATTCAACACATTCTTCAGAGAAGACTAATGGTGTGTCTTCCTGTAGAATTTTGGTCATAGGTCTAGCGATTTTGGAGAAGTCATTTATAAAACGACGATAGAATCTTGCATGACCTAGGAAACTTCTAATGGCTTTGACTAAAGTTGGGGGCGGAAGTTTGGATATGGATTAGATATTTTCCCTATCAACTTCTATTCCTGCTTGGGATATCTTGTGACCGAGAACAACGCCCTCTTTGACCATAAAGTGGCATTTTTCCCAGTTGAGTACTAAATTTACTTCTTCACACCTAGCTAACATTTTGTCTAGGTTTTTCAAATAATGATCGAAGGAGTCTCCAAAGACTGAGAAGTCGTCCATGAAAACTTCCATAGAGTGTTCGATCATTTCATGAAAGATGGCCACCATGCAACGTTGAAAGGTGGCTGGGGCATTACATAGCCCAAATGGCATTCTTCGGTAGGCGAAGGTGTCTGATGTACATAAAATTATACATATTTTTAGCATCAAATAATCTCTAAAAACTACAACTTCTATCAAATAACATAGCACAGAAGGCTACTTATCATAATAAAATAAATTTCAGGTAAACCCAAGCCCCAAACGAAGAAACAAGTGAAAAGACGAAGAAAAACGGAAGAAAACACAAGAAAAGCAAGAAACACACCCCCATGCCTCAAGAAACACGCCCCCATGCTTTTAAACACGAGAAAAGACAAAAATCTACAAGAAAAGACAAATACTGAGAATAAAAGCACAGGGCCGTGCCTCTTGACCACGGGGCCGTGGTCACCCTCAACAAAAAGACAAAACAATTATAGCACATGTCAATAAAAGCACGGGGGCATGCCTACCTAAGCACGGGGCCGTGCTTCATCCTCTAGACTGCCTATAAATAGTGGCTCATGTTGCATTGATCAAGTGTGCCTTTAAGAGAGTTCTATACGGTTTTCACTTATAAAAACACCCACTAACACTCATATTGAAGATCTTGTGAGGAGTTTTAAGGCTTGGAGGTTACCATCATCATCCATCATCATCAACATCATCATAATCCATCATCATCATTAAGAAGGGAGATTCATCCACATTTGGTTAGATTGTTCTAGTTTAATCATGTGTTTGTTATCATCATCTATTTTAATGTTCATAACAATGCTCATTATGAGCTAAAATCCATTTACCATCTAAAATCTATGAAGAAGCTTTGTTTTACTTGATGATTATATTAAACATGTGATTTAGTTTAGTAAAGTACATGGTTATCTTGCAATTATCTTTTGATGAGAAATGTTTCACCATCTTAATTCAACAATTTAAAGTTGGTGATTGACAATTATTTTGACAATCATTCATGATCGATTCATGTTCATGAAAGATAGCAATAGTTTGATAATTTATCGAAACATGGATCCTTATATTGTACTTAGAAATGATAAGATATAAGTTATGATCTATTTATCTAGTTTAGGTAATTCTGAAATAATATTGTTAACACGATTGCTTAGGTTATCATGCTAGTTAAAGAAATCATATGTTAAAGGAATGTGTAACAATAACCTACTTAAATCAACCAAGGGGAGGTTATGTGACTAAAATATAACCACCCATAGTTGTTAGAATTGGTATTTGAGAAATCGAAGTCAATCCTAATCTTTCTACTTTACTAAACTACTTGCCAACTCAAATTGACATTCTCACGGTAGCATGACATTAGGAAAGGGTTGACTTTAAAATGTGCATGCTACTTTCTTTTATGTCATAGGATATAGGATATGCTAACTTAGAAATGAGGGGCTATTCTATCATATATTATTACGCAAGTTTATCACGTGTTTATTTAATAATCATCAAGGAATAATGGAGTGGATTTTTGATCTTAGATGGTAACCTTCATATAATTGAACTACTTGTTTATAATTTCTCGTCTTGGTCACCCATATATTATATATAAGTATTTATATTTATTAAAAAGTTAAAAATTAACCCCAATATGATTAAAACCTCCGATTAAAGTAAAACGACGATTCATTGTTAGAAACATTTGTGTCCACAGATCGATACTTGGTTCTTACCGATACTATCCTACATATACGATAGGTACACTTTCCTATTTTGCGTGTGTTTAGTTTTAGAAGAAATCGCTTTTATAAATTTAAAACACGATCTTGTTCAAAAGCTAAAACTCCATTCTCTTATCAATTTTACCACCCAGCACACATCAAGTTTTTGGCGCCGTTGCCGGGGACACTGTACGTTTCTAAGAACGATCCAAGTTTTAATTTAATCATTGTTTATAATTTTATAATTTTTTTATTTTTTTCATTTTATTTACTTTTTACTAACTATTAAACTATATAATTTTACGGCTAGCCTAATATTAACCTAACCTTTGCCTTAGCTTAATTAGCTTAGACCTTAGTTTAGTTTAGAATAGTTTAGCCTAACTCGTAATTTAACTTTAACTAACCTTTAGTTTAGTTTAAATAGCTTAAATTTTGATTTAATCCCATGTATGTCCTCTACATTCGGACCTGAGCTTGTTTCTCCAATTTCTGAACCGGAACGACTCTTTCGTCAACGAACGCGTAAACGGACAGCAAAAACCGCTGAAACAATCAAAGACGAGTCAGTAGACGCCACCACATCAGGAGGAAATCAAACCGAAGACATGATGGCGGCCCAAAACAATGAGCCAAATATGAGCCAGTATGCAAAGCTAACTCTCGAAGGCTACGGCAATGGAATGGCTCCACCGGATATCACCGAATATTTCGAAATCAAATCAAGCACCATATGGAAAATTCAGTTCAATTTCATGGTCTCCTCGACGAAGACCCTCTTTCTCATATATCTCGATTCTTACGAATCTGCGGAACCTTTAAAATCCAAAACTGTTCAGAAGATCAAATCAAACTCAAACTCTTTCCTTTCTCTCTAAGTGGTCAAGCCTTAGAATGGATAGAATCTCTTACCTCTGGATCCATCACTACCTGGGACCACATGGTTGAACAGTTTCTCCTCAAATACTTTCCGCCTGATAAAACTGCCAAATACCGAGCCAGCATTACCGGATTCCGGAACGATGATGTTGGGTCGTGTAACGATTCCGGCAAATTCAGGTATATCCTAGCCGGAATATACTATTTACGTGTTATTCAATACTGAGTATATGAATTATAATGTGTTTATACGAGTATATAAGATTCACAGTACGAATTATACTCAAATGTACAACTAGTCGTATAGGAATTACGATTAATCGATGAACGGTTATTGAAATCCGAACGAATCGGGAATTACATTATAGACGAAATATATAATGTTTAGTGATGTTTACGAAGTATTAAAGCTTCGGGATAAGTGAATTATAGCACAGAAAAAGGATTTCGATTTATTAGTACGTCGGTACGATAAACGAAACCTTTAACATCAAACCAAGCAAGAGACGATCGATCAAGCCGAAAAAGATGCACAATTACCGACAATACGATGTGTTAAGTCAATAAACGTCATGGTTTAAGTTTTTAAAGTTTTTAAATCAGTTTTATATAAATTTTAATTTTAAGCCGAAAAACGACCGTTTTGGTCTCGTTTTGAGCGGAATTAAACGTTTAACCGAAAAACGAACTGAACCAGATTATCCACAACGTTATCCGGATTACGCAATCCAAATGTGTGGCCAATACTTGAGATGTGGGCCCCACCCCCACCATATCTTGGACCGATCGGTCCTTGCACACACACTAACACATTCATTTTTCTTTTTTCCACAAACTTTCTCCCAAAATCCTCTCAACCTCTTCATCATCCATCCAAAACCCAAGCTTTTAAGCAAGAACACAAGGTAAAAACCGAGTTGTGATCGTGTTTATCTTCTTTTCTTGGTTCATTTACAAGGAAATGAGGTTTCAAATGAAAAATGGGTGAAAACCCGAGATGAAACCGATTCTTGGAGGATCAAGTGATGTATACAAGTTATACAAAGGATCTTGGTCCAAGAAAGTAGTTAAAAGAGTCAAAAACGAATTTTTACGGTCAAAATCTTTGTTTTGATGTTTTAATCGAAACCATGAAAGAAATGGCTTGATTGTGGGTATAACTTGCTTGGTGTGGTGTTGTTGTGCTTGTAAGTGTTGTATCTAGTGGCTAGCAAAGGCTAGAAACCAAGATCTTTGCGATCTAACGCTAGAAAACACAAGATAGTTCGGTTTTCGTGTGATTTAGTTATTTTGGACAGATTGTGATAGACCTATAGTTGGGTCACGGAATTTCACAGAGATGATCTACACATGAAAATATGAGATCTGTGAATTTTTGGTAATTTTTGGATAAAGGATGAATATTTGGTGAATTTAATGCTCGAGTTTGGCCAAAAATGGTGAAAAATAGCTAAACATCATGAAAAATTCAGAAAAATTTAAGATAAGCTTTTTATAACATATAAAAGTCACACACAAAATTTCAGGTTCATTGGAGAAGTCTAAGTAGGCTTTTCGGTAAAACGAGTTCTAGGGATTTCTAGCTCGGTTTTGGTAAAAAAGGCATGAAAAATAAGGTTTTGGTTCTGGAAAAATTACAGGGAACTATGTGGGTGACAGGGGTCATCCCAGAAAAATTTGAGATTTTTCGAAGGTCGTTTGGTATTTTCGACATATTTGGTGTTTAAATGACGTTTAAAAATGGTTAAATAAATCTTAGATATAAAAATTAATTCTGGAAAAATTTTATAAAATTCCTTACTGTCAAAATATGGTTTGTACAAAATTTCAAGGTACGAGACTAAACGGATATTTATTTGTGCTAAATGGAACTTAAAAACAAACTTTTAAAGCTTAAAACGAGAAAACCGGCAAAGTTCGCCTAAGCGAGCTGACTGGTGCATAAAAACCTTAAAAATGGACTATTTTCATGAAACTAAGTTAATCAAGTAAAAATAAATCATCCGAAAATAATTCGGATGATTTGGGTAATTTTACCCGATTTAACCGTTTCCGGCGTATTAAAGACGGAAACGGGCCCCGCGGCCAAACGGGGTGTCTAACCGAGCTCTAATTTCACCACTTTAATGAAAATATCAATAACAACTATTTTCGGTTCGTGTGTGGTCAAACTCATTTTTTGAAAACATAAAGACGAATAACCGTGCTAGGCACGCAAAACGAGAAAACAAACTATCGGTAGTTTTGACTAAAGAACTCTAAGTGATATCACAATCTAAGTCCTGAGTAGTGTATCGGGGTTAACATGGTCCCCGGATCGTGTACGGTACTGGGTTAACAGTGTCCCCGGACGTACCGGTTAACACGAATTTAAGTTATATTGATAGAAATTGTGTAGTAACGATTTGGGGATCGTATTACAGATCTGTACCAGTAGCTGTGCACCGTAGTACATCTTGCTCACAAGAAGGTGAGTTTTCACGAGCCCCTTTTTACTGAACTGTTTTAAATATTTTCCCGGGGCGGAAAGCATGTTTCTATCAAAGTGTTTAAGTACATGCTAATCGCATGGAAACGAATGTATTTATATAATGTTTATTGTACGGAAATCGTACGGTAATGTATTAAGATGGTAATTAACTAAGTTGCTAATATTGTAAGGCCCGAAACAGTGTTCTGGGGTAACCGAGTTCCCAGAGGTTATTAAATGTGTTTCTGGGGTAACAGAGTTCCCAGAGGTTATTAAATTTGTTTCTGGGGTAACAGAGTTCCCAGGGGTTATTGGAAGTATTCTGGGGTAACAGAGTTCCCGGAGGTTAATCGATATGTTTTGGGGTTAATAGAGTTTTCACTTGTGAACTCAGTATAACTACATCACTTACTTATGATTTTTATAATGATTTGTCATGGTTTATTTAAATTAGTGAAACTCACCAACTATTCGTAGTTGACCCGTTTTCTTTACATGCTTTCTAGGTACACTCAAATCGGAATGAGTGATATGTGTTCGATGCTGTGTGCTATTTTGTGGAATGCTAGAGATCTATATTTTGCATTAAATATGATAATGTACTATCGGTAACACTTATGTGATAACGCTTAGATGGTTATGAAACTCAGAACAATGTAATATGTTTAAATTAATGTAGTGGTGTTTTCTTTATAAACAATGCTGTTGATATCAGATGTGTCTGTTGCATCCCGTGTACGTTTCCGCTGCGGTTACGGGGTGTTACAGAACTTGGTATCAGAGCCATTGGTTATAAAGAATTAGGATGTCTTTAAAAGATACCTAAAATATAACCAGTAGCTCAAGTATTATAGGATCTGAATATCAACTAATAATTTATTGTGACGAGATCGGGATGAACTTGGATGGACAAGTGGGTTATTATGGTCCGGAACATAATAACAGACTTGTCTGCACGAGGGAATTCAGGGAAAGTCACGGGGGACTTTAATAGGTAAAATTGGCAACATACGTGCAATTATGTGATAATATTGTTATGTGGTCAAGTTGTATATATGTAAGTGTATATTAATTTGATTATGATTTACACTATGGAAAGAACTATATGTTTGTTAACTTGTGTGCAGGTAAAATGTCAAGAACTCATAGTTTGTCGATTGAGGAGGACCCGGAGGAGGTCAGCTCCGGGGACTCTGGGAGCCCACTCGTAGCATCTAGCACCGAGCCTTCTGAGACTAGCCTTAGGAGTGCTAGCTTGTCCTCCCCTGCTAGGGTTACCAGGTCTCCCACCCCACCCGCACCTCAGGTCACCCCCACCCCTCCCAGACCCGGTCCCCGCCTCACGGCGCGGATCAGTGTCCCATATGTTTCACCTACCTCTACCCCACCCAGATCCACTTACCACAGAGGCGAGTCCTCCCGCCCCCAGCCCGGGCCTGTGCCGCCACCTGTGTGGGGTACCCCCAGGCCAGTGAGGGATGAGCGTCCCTCCACCGAGGTGGCGTGGCACCGGGTGCTTACCGAGCGGATGAATGAGCACACCACCGCCTTGACGATGGGTATTCAGAGGAGGAACCTCTTGGTGGTTTGCATACTGGACAGCCAGCATGCGATCGCGCAGCTGAGGAGGGAGGACGCCTACTCCCTGGGGTTGATTGACCGGATGGAAACACGGATCCGGGGTTTAATGGCAGTGATTGTGGGGATGGCGGCGGTGTTGGTGTGGTTGGTTTACCACCGTGTTTAGTTGTGTTGGGTTGGGAATAGACAGGGACCATTTTTTTGATACTCTGTGTAAGCAGTTAGTGGTGATGCTAACATGGAGTGAATCTTGTTTAGTCATAATACAACCACTGGCCCTTAGGGGGGTCTCTTTTTGGGCATATCAGTATAGACACTTTTGGGTATCATTCAAGCACTGACCCGTTGCGGGTTATGTCGAGATGATGCCGACATAGGCCCTACGTATGAAAACTAAACTAATGTAATAGTGTCAGGAAAGTAATATGAACGGATGTTTGTGTAATATGTATTATTGTTATTAATGAATGGAATGTTGGTTGTGTTTTATGATTGGAACTTGTATTGATTATATATATTTTCTTGATGTTGTGTAGAATGGCACCAAAACGTTCAGCCCAATTGTCGGAAGTGGACGTGAGTCGTTTAATTGCTCGACAGTTGGAGGCGGCGATACCGGATATAGTATCGCGCATCGCCGCCAGTATTAACAATTCGACCAATCCAACCCCTCCGAGCAATCAAACGACCACCAATAATGACGGGGAACGAAATACTGCTCCTCCGCAGAATGATAACACAATTCCGAGTAATGACGCACCGCCTAGGGTGGTCGTTACAGACAGTAATGGTCCTATACCTACGGTAGAGACGAACCGTACGGAACCGATTCGTGCATCCAGGGGATGTTCGATCAAGGACTTTATGTTGTGCAAACCTCTAGAGTTTAGCGGGTCTGAAGGACCAAATGGATTAGTTAAATGGATCGAGAAAATAGAATCCGTGGTGAATATCAGCAACTGCCCCGAGGATTGTGTTGTTAAGTATGCTGCCTGCACATTCACGGACCATGCCTTGACATGGTGGAACACCATAGTGCAGACTCGCGGTCAGGCGGCGACAAACCGCATGACCTGGACAGAGCTCAGGGCTCTTGTACTGGAACATTTCTGCCCGAAAAACGAATTGCAGAAATTAGAAAATGAATTGTGGAACCTGGAGATGCAGGGGGCGGACCACTTGGGTTATACGAACCGGTTTAATGAGTTGGCGCGATTGGTACCATGGTTGGTCACCCCAGAGTCGAAGAGGGTGGAGCGTTATATTTGGGGACTAACTCCAGTAGTAAGGAGTATAGTCAATTCTGGGGGACACCAGACGTATGAGGGTGCGGTAACGCAAGCTGGTATCGTCACGTATGATTTCGTAAGAAGCGGGTCACTAAAGGTGGCAGGAGAGTCCGCTGGGGGGAAGCGGAGTTCACATGACCATAGGACCCAGGAAAAGCAGCAAGGTGAACGTGCTAGACCCACTGCCCAGAACTACGCCATGACTAGTTCGGGCGGAAGGCAAGAACCGCAGAAGGGAACGTTTCCTAGGTGTGGGAAATGTGGTTACCACCATGGTGGTGTGTGCAAAGAAGTGGTGTGCCACCGGTGTGGCAGGATTGGACACTATGCACCAAATTGTAAGACAAATCTGAACAACCTGAACCGACAACCACAACCTATCCGTGCGCAACCATTTAAGACTCAACCAGCCCGACAGCAGAACCCGCAAGGAAACCAAATGGTGACCACCAGCCGTGCTTGCTATGAATGCGGCAGAACGGATCACTTCAAAAGACACTGTCCGAAACTGAACCAGGGAGGAAATGGGCGGCAACCCGCGGGTCAGGCATCGTCGTCCAATCCGGCGCGAGGCCGAGCATTCGTGATGGGGGCGAACGAGGCACGCCAGGACCCCAGCGTAGTGACAGGTACATTCCTCGTCTCTGATCATTACGCTTCTGTATTATTTGATACAGGCGCCGATAGAAGTTTTGTCTCCGTTAGATTCCTTTCGATAGCAAACCTTCCTATTGGTGAAACCATAGAACCTTACACCGTAGAAGTCGCTAACGGTAAAACCATGATAGTTAATCAGATAGTTCGGAATTGCCCTTTTATTCTGAACGAACAATTCTTTCTGATTGACTTGTTACCGGTAGAATTGGGTAGTTTTGACGTGATAGTGGGAATGGATTGGTTAGCACGTAACAAAGTAGAAATAAACTGTGAAAAGAAAATCGTCAAAATCCGGGTGTCGGATGACGAAGAGGTATTAGTGCAAGGAGAAAAATCCGGCACCATGATACCATTTATATCCCACCTCAAGGTGTTAAAATATATACGTCAGGGATGTGTGGCGTATCTAACGAGCCTGACGGCCACTGATTCTGGAGAAAAACGGGTGGACGATATTCCCGTGGTACGCGAATTTCCACAAGTTTTTCAAGAGGAACTTCCTGGATTACCGCCAACCCGACAGGTCGAATTCAGAATCGATCTGTTACCTCAAGCTGGCCCTGTTGCTAAGGCACCTTACCGACTTGCACCATCTGAGATGCAAGAATTATCCAACCAATTGCAAGAATTGTTGGATAAAGGATTTATACGTCCTAGTTATTCCCCGTGGGGTGCACCGGTACTATTCGTGAAAAAGAAGGACGGAAGCTTTAGAATGTGCATTGATTACAGGGAGCTGAACAAGTTGACAATCAAAAATATGTATCCTCTCCCCCGAATCGATGATCTGTTCGACCAGCTACAAGGTGCGAGCTACTTCTCAAAAATAGATCTTAGATCGGGATACCATCAGGTTAGAATCCAGGAGGAGGATATCCCAAAAACCGCATTCCGGACTCGCTACGGCCATTACGAGTTCTTAGTTATGCCCTTCGGGCTAACAAATGCGCCAGCAGTATTCATGGATCTCATGAATCGAGTCTGTAAACCCTACCTCGATAAATTCGTCATCGTGTTTATTGACGATATTTTGATTTACTCGAAAAGTAAAGAAGAGCACGAGCAACACTTGAGATTAATTTTAGAGCTTCTAAATCAGGAGAAGTTGTTTGCAATATTCTCCAAGTGTAACTTCTGGTTACAAGAAGTGCAATTCCTTGGACACGTTATAAACCATCAAGGAATACACGTTGATCCAAGTAAGGTTGAAGCAGTTAAGAGTTGGCAAGCACCTAAATCGCCAAAGGAAATCCGCCAATTCTTAGGCTTAGCTGGATACTATCGTCGATTTATAGAGAACTTTTCCAGCATCGCCCAACCTTTAACCCTCCTGACTCAAAAGGATCGAAAGTATGATTGGGGAGAAGAACAGGAAGCGGCGTTTCAAACGCTAAAACAAAGATTGTGCCAAGCGCCGATCTTAAGTCTCCCCGACGGGGACAATGGTTTTGTCGTGTATTGTGACGCATCCCGTAGAGGATTGGGATGTGTGTTGATGCAGAATAATAAAGTCATAGCCTATGCTTCTCGACAGTTAAAAATACACGAGAAAAATTACACCACTCATGACTTAGAACTGGGAGCAGCTATCTTCGCACTTAAAATCTGGAGACATTATATCTACGGTACAAAGTGTACCATCTTCACCGATCATAAAAGTTTGCAACACATATTCGATCAGAAAGAACTGAATATGAGACAACGAAGATGGGTCGAATTATTAAGCGACTATGACTGTGACATCCGAAATCACCCCGGCAAGGCTAACGTCGTAGCCGATGCCTTGAGTAGGAAGGATCGGGTGAAGCCATTGCGAGTGCGAGTGCTGGGGATGATAGTCCAGTCGAACCTTTTGGATTTGATTCGAGTCGCTCAACGCGAGGCGTTGAAAGAGGAACAATTGGAAAAAGAGGGACTTTACGGTAACGAGAAGAATTTCGAACAGCGCGTGGACGAAATTCTCTATTTCAAAAATCGGATTTGGATCCCGACCCTCCATGACCTTCGTGAATTAATCATGGACGAAGCGCATAAATCGAAATATTCCATACATCCGGGATCGGATAAGATGTACCAGGATGTGAAGGAGTTCTACTGGTGGCCGGGTATGAAAAAGGAAATAGCCACATACGTCGGCAAGTGTACGACGTGTGCGAGGGTTAAGGCGGAGCACCAGAAACCTTTGGGAATGTTACAACAACCGGAAATTCCGGAATGGAAGTGGGAGCAGATCACAATGGATTTTGTGACACATCTCCCCAAGACGTCCCGTGGACATGATGCAATTTGGGTAATCGTGGATCGATTAACCAAATCGGCACATTTTATTCCGATTAGAAATAATTATAACACTGAGAGACTTGCGCAGATTTATATAAATGAAATTGTGTCTCGTCATGGTATACCCATCTCAATCATCTCCGATCGGGATAGCCATTTCACCTCCAAACTTTGGCAAGCTGTCCAAGAAGCGCTGGGAACGCGTATTGATCTAAGCACAGCTTACCACCCTCAGACCGACGGTCAGTCTGAGAGGACCATCCAAACCCTGGAGGATTTTCTTCGTGCATGCGTACTGGATTTTAAAGGAAATTGGGATCAACATCTCCCACTCGTTGAATTTTCCTATAATAACAGTTATCATAGCAGTATAAAGGCAGCGCCTTACGAAGCATTGTGTGGTCGGAAATGTCGATCACCACTCTGCTGGACTGAAGTGGGCGACACACAGGTCATTAGATCAGATCTGGTCCAGGAAACGACCAGCAAAATCCTTGAAATTAAAAACAATCTGAAGGCCGCGCGGGATCGGCAGAAGAGTTATGCCGATAACCGTAGAAAACCGTTATCATTCGAGAAAGGTGATAAAGTGTATTTGAAAGTATCACCGTGGAAGGGTGTGGTTAGATTTGGAAAGGCGGGGAAGTTAGCCCCTAAATACATTGGACCATTCGACATTATTGCAAAAATCGGTCCTGTAGCATACCGATTAGAACTGCCTGATGAACTGAGTGCAGTTCACAACGTGTTCCACGTGTCGAACTTGAAAAGGTGTCTGTCGGATGAGACATCGGTGTTACCTTTAGAGGGTGTTCAAATAAATGATAAGCTCAACATTGTAGAGGAGCCCAAAGAAGTAGTAGACGGAAAAATCAAGCAACTTAGACACAATAAGATCTCGTTGGTCAAAGTTAGATGGAATTCGCAACGAGGCCCAGAATATACATGGGAACGAAAGGACGAATTTTGGAAGAAATACCCCCACCTATTTCCTCAAAAGGAAGTAGTTGACGCGTAAAATTTCGAGGACGAAATTTTTATAACGGGGGGAGAATGTAACGATTCCGGCAAATTCAGGTATACCCTAGCCGGAATATACTATTTACGTGTTATTCAATACTGAATATATGAATTATAATGTGTTTATACGAGTATATAAGATTCACAGTACGAATTATACTCAAATGTACAACTAGTCGTATCGGAATTACGATTAATCGATGAACGGTTATTGAAACCCGAACGAATCGGGAATTACATTATAGACGAAATATATAATGTTTAGTGATGTTTACGAAGTATTAAAGCTTCGGGATAAGTGAATTATAGCACAGAAAAATGATTTCGATTTATTAGTACGTCGGTACGATAAACGAAACCTTTAACATCAAACCAAGCAAGAGACGATCGATCAAGCCGAAAAAGATGCACAATTACCGACAATACGATGTGTTAAGTCAATAAACGTCATGGTTTAAGTTTTTAAATCAGTTTTATATAAATTTTAATTTTAAGCCGAAAAACGACCGTTTTGGTCTCGTTTTGAGCGGAATTAAACGTTTAACCGAAAAACGAACTGAACCAGATTATCCACAACGTTATCCGGATTACGCAATCCAAATGTGTGGCCAATACTTGAGATGTGGGCCCCACCCCCACCATATCTTGGACCGATCGGTCCTTGCACACACACTAACACATTCATTTTTCTTTTTTCCACAAACTTTCTCCCAAAATCCTCTCAACCTCTTCATCATCCATCCAAAACCCAAGCTTTTAAGCAAGAACACAAGGTAAAAACCGAGTTGTGATCGTGTTTATCTTCTTTTCTTGGTTCATTTACAAGGAAATGAGGTTTCAAATGAAAAATGGGTGAAAACCCGAGATGAAACCGATTCTTGGAGGATCAAGTGATGTATACAAGTTATACAAAGGATCTTGGTCCAAGAAAGTAGTTAAAAGACTCAAAAACGAATTTTTACGGTCAAAATCTTTGTTTTGATGTTTTAATCGAAACCATGAAAGAAATGGCTTGATTGTGGGTATAACTTGCTTGGTGTGGTGTTTTTGTGCTTGTAAGTGTTGTATCTAGTGGCTAGCAAAGGCTAGAAACCAAGATCTTTGCGATCTAACGCTAGAAAACACAAGAGAGTTCGGTTTTCGTGTGATTTAGTTATTTTGGACAGGTTGTGATAGACCTAAAGTTGGGTCACGAAATTTCACAGAGATGATCTACACATGAAAATATGAGATCTGTGAATTTTTGGTAATTTTTGGATAAAGGATGAATATTTGGTGAATTTAATGCTCGAGTTTGGCCAAAAATGGTGAAAAATAGCTAAACATCATGAAAAATACAGGAAAATTTAATATAAGCTTTTTATAACATATAAAAGTCACACACAAATTTTCAGGTTCATTGGAGAAGTCTAAGTAGGCTTTTCGGTAAAACAAGTTCTAGGGATTTCTAGCTCGGTTTTGGTAAAAATGGCATGAAAAATAAGTTTTTGGTTCTGGAAAAATTACAGGGAACTATGTGGGTGACAGGGGTCATCCCAGAAAAATTTGGGATTTTTCGAAGGTCGTTTGGTATTTTCGACATATTTGGTGTTTAAATGACGTTTAAAAATGGTTAAATAAATCTTAGATATAAAAATTAATTCTGGAAAAATTTTATAAAATTTCTTACTGTCAAAATATGGTTTTTACAAAATTTCAATGTCCGAGACTAAACGGATATTTATTTGTGCTAAATGGAACTTAAAAACAAACTTTTAAAGCTTAAAACGAGAAAACCGGCAAAGTTCGCCTAAGCGAGCTGACTGGTGCATAAAAACCTTAAAAATGGACTATTTTCATGAAACTAAGTTAATCAAGTAAAAATAAATCATCCGAAAATAATTCGGATGATTTGGGTAATTTTACCCGATTTAACCGTTTCCGGTGTATTAAAGACGGAAACGGGCCCCGCGGCCAAACGGGGTGTCTAACCGAGCTCTAATTTCACCACTTTAATGAAAATATCAATAACAACTATTTTCGGTTCGTGTGTGGTCAAACTCATTTTTTGAAAACATAAAGACGAATAACCGTGCTAGGCACGCAAAACGAGAAAACAAACTATCGGTAGTTTTGACTAAAGAACTCTAAGTGATATCACAATCTAAGTCCTGAGTAGTGTATCGGGGTTAACATGGTCCCCGGATCGTGTACGGTACTGGGTTAACAGTGTCCCCGGACGTACCGGTTAACACGAATTTAAGTTATATTGATAGAAATTGTGTAGTAACGATTTGGGGATCGTATTACAGATCTGTACCAGTAGCTGTGCACCGTAGTACATCTTGCTCACAAGAAGGTGAGTTTTCACGAGCCCCTTTTTACTGAACTGTTTTAAATATTTTCCCGGGGCGGAAAGCATGTTTCTATCAAAGTGTTTAAGTACATGCTAATCGCATGGAAACGAATGTATTTATATAATGTTTATTGTACGGAAATCGTACGGTAATGTATTAAGATGGTAATTAACTAAGTTGCTAATATTGTAAGGCCCGAAACAGTGTTCTGGGGTAACCGAGTTCCCAGAGGTTATTAAATGTGTTTCTGGGGTAACAGAGTTCCCAGAGGTTATTAAATTTGTTTCTGGGGTAACATAGTTCCCAGGGGTTATTGGAAGTATTCTGGGGTAACAGAGTTCCCGGAGGTTAATCGATATGTTTTGGGGTTAATAGAGTTTTCACTTGTGAACTCAGTATAACTACATCACTTACTTATGATTTTTATAATGATTTGTCATGGTTTATTTAAATTAGTGAAACTCACCAACTATTCGTAGTTGACCCGTTTTCTTTACATGCTTTCTAGGTACACTCAAATCGGAATGAGTGATATGTGTTCGATGCTGTGTGCTATTTTGTGGAATGCTAGAGATCTATATTTTGCATTAAATATGATAATGTACTATCGGTAACACTTATGTGATAACGCTTAGATGGTTATGAAACTCAGAACAATGTAATATGTTTAAATTAATGTAGTGGTGTTTTCTTTATAAACAATGCTGTTGATATCAGATGTGTCTGTTGCATCCCGTGTACGTTTCCGCTGCGGTTACGGGGTGTTACAGAACTTGGTATCAGAGCCATTGGTTATAAAGAATTAGGATGTCTTTAAAAGATACCTAAAATATAACCAGTAGCTCAAGTATTATAGGATCTGAATATCAACTAATAATTTATTGTGACGAGATCGGGATGAACTTGGATGGACAAGTGGGTTATTATGGTCCGGAACATAATAACAGACTTGTCTGCACGAGGGAATTCAGGGAAAGTCACGGGGGACTTTAATAGGTAAAATTGGCAGCATACGTGCAATTATGTGATAATATTGTTATGTGGTCAAGTTGTATATATGTAAGTGTATATTAATTTGATTATGATTTACACTATGGAAAGAACTATATGTTTGTTAACTTGTGTGCAGGTAAAATGTCAAGAACTCATAGTTTGTCGATTGAGGAGGACCCGGAGGAGGTCAGCTCCGGGGACTCTGGGAGCCCACTCGTAGCATCTAGCACCGAGCCTTCTGAGACTAGCCTTAGGAGTGCTAGCTTGTCCTCCCCTGCTAGGGTTACCAGGTCTCCCACCCCACCCGCACCTCAGGTCACCCCCACCCCTCCCAGACCCGGTCCCCGCCTCACGGCGCGGATCAGTGTCCCATATGTTTCACCTACCTCTACCCCACCCAGATCCACTTACCACAGAGGCGAGTCCTCCCGCCCCCAGCCCGGGCCTGTGCCGCCACCTGTGTGGGGTACCCCCAGGCCAGTGAGGGATGAGCGTCCCTCCACCGAGGCGGCGTGGCACCGGGTGCTTACCGAGCGGATGAATGAGCACACCACCGCCTTGACGATGGGTATTCAGAGGAGGAACCTCTTGGTGGTTTGCATACTGGACAGCCAGCATGCGATCGCGCAGCTGAGGAGGGAGGACGCCTACTCCCTGGGGTTGATTGACCGGATGGAAACACGGATCCGGGGTTTAATGGCAGTGATTGTGGGGATGGCGGCGGTGTTGGTGTGGTTGGTTTACCACCGTGTTTAGTTGTGTTGGGTTGGGAATAGACAGGGACCATTTTTTTGATACTCTGTGTAAGCAGTTAGTGGTGATGCTAACATGGAGTGAATCTTGTTTAGTCATAATACAACCACTGGCCCTTAGGGGGGTCTCTTTTTGGGCATATCAGTATAGACACTTTTGGGTATCATTCAAGCACTGACCCGTTGCGGGTTATGTCGAGATGATGCCGACATAGGCCCTACGTATGAAAACTAAACTAATGTAATAGTGTCAGGAAAGTAATATGAACGGATGTTTGTGTAATATGTATTATTGTTATTAATGAATGGAATGTTGGTTGTGTTTTATGATTGGAACTTGTATTGATTATATATATTTTCTTGATGTTGTGTAGAATGGCACCAAAACGTTCAGCCCAATTGTCGGAAGTGGACGTGAGTCGTTTAATTGCTCGACAGTTGGAGGCGGCGATACCGGATATAGTATCGCGCATCGCCGCCAGTATTAACAATTCGACCAATCCAACCCCTCCGAGCAATCAAACGACCACCAATAATGACGGGGAACGAAATACTGCTCCTCCGCAGAATGATAACACAATTCCGAGTAATGACGCACCGCCTAGGGTGGTCGTTACAGACAGTAATGGTCCTATACCTACGGTAGAGACGAACCGTACGGAACCGATTCGTGCATCCAGGGGATGTTCGATCAAGGACTTTATGTTGTGCAAACCTCTAGAGTTTAGCGGGTCTGAAGGACCAAATGGATTAGTTAAATGGATCGAGAAAATAGAATCCGTGGTGAATATCAGCAACTGCCCCGAGGATTGTGTTGTTAAGTATGCTGCCTGCACATTCACGGACCATGCCTTGACATGGTGGAACACCATAGTGCAGACTCGCGGTCAGGCGGCGACAAACCGCATGACCTGGACAGAGCTCAGGGCTCTTGTACTGGAACATTTCTGCCCGAAAAAACGAATTGCAGAAATTAGAAAATGAATTGTGGAACCTGGAGATGCAGGGGGCGGACCACTTGGGTTATACGAACCGGTTTAATGAGTTGGCGCGATTGGTACCATGGTTGGTCACCCCAGAGTCGAAGAGGGTGGAGCGTTATATTTGGGGACTAACTCCAGTAGTAAGGAGTATAGTCAATTCTGGGGGACACCAGACGTATGAGGGTGCGGTGACGCAAGCTGGTATCGTCACGTATGATTTCGTAAGAAGCGGGTCACTAAAGGTGGCAGGAGAGTCCGCTGGGGGGAAGCGGAGTTCACATGACCATAGGACCCAGGAAAAGCAGCAAGGTAAACGTGCTAGACCCACTGCCCAGAACTACGCCATGACTAGTTCGGGCGGAAGGCAAGAACCGCAGAAGGGAACGTTTCCTAGGTGTGGGAAATGTGGTTACCACCATGGTGGTGTGTGCAAAGAAGTGGTGTCCCACCGGTGTGGCAGGATTGGACACTACGCACCAAATTGTAAGACAAATCTGAACAACCTGAACCGACAACCACAACCTATCCGTGCGCAACCATTTAAGACTCAACCAGCCCGACAGCAGAACCCGCAAGGAAACCAAATGGTGACCACCAGCCGTGCTTGCAATGAATGCGGCAGAACGGATCACTTCAAAAGACACTGTCCGAAACTGAACCAGGGAGGAAATGGGCGGCAACCCGCGGGTCAGGCATCGTCGTCCAATCCGGCGCGAGGCCGAGCATTCGTGATGGGGGCGAACGAGGCACGCCAGGACCCCAGCGTAGTGACAGGTACATTCCTCGTCTCTGATCATTACGCTTCTGTATTATTTGATACAGGCGCCGATAGAAGTTTTGTCTCCGTTAGATTCCTTTCGATAGCAAACCTTCCTATTGGTGAAACCATAGAACCTTACACCGTAGAAGTCGCTAACGGTAAAACCATGATAGTTAATCAGATAGTTCGGAATTGCCCTTTTATTCTGAACGAACAATTCTTTCTGATTGACTTGTTACCGGTAGAATTGGGTAGTTTTGACGTGATAGTGGGAATGGATTGGTTAGCACGTAACAAAGTAGAAATAAACTGTGAAAAGAAAATCGTCAAAATCCGGGTGTCGGATGACGAAGAGGTATTAGTGCAAGGAGAAAAATCCGGCACCATGATACCATTTATATCCCACCTCAAGGTGTTAAAATATATACGTCAGGGATGTGTGGCGTATCTAACGAGCCTGACGGCCACTGATTCTGAAGAAAAACGGGTGGACGATATTCCCGTGGTACGCGAATTTCCACAAGTTTTTCAAGAGGAACTTCCTGGATTACCGCCAACCCGACAGGTCGAATTCAGAATCGATCTGTTACCTCAAGCTGGCCCTGTTGCTAAGGCACCTTACCGACTTGCACCATCTGAGATGCAAGAATTATCCAACCAATTGCAAGAATTGTTGGATAAAGGATTTATACGTCCTAGTTATTCCCCGTGGGGTGCACCGGTACTATTCGTGAAAAAGAAGGACGGAAGCTTTAGAATGTGCATTGATTACAGGGAGCTGAACAAGTTGACAATCAAAAATATGTATCCTCTCCCCCGAATCGATGATCTGTTCGACCAGCTACAAGGTGCGAGCTACTTCTCAAAAATAGATCTTAGATCGGGATACCATCAGGTTAGAATCCAGGAGGAGGATATCCCAAAAACCGCATTCCGGACTCGCTACGGCCATTACGAGTTCTTAGTTATGCCCTTCGGGCTAACAAATGCGCCAGCAGTATTCATGGATCTCATGAATCGAGTCTGTAAACCCTACCTCGATAAATTCGTCATCGTGTTTATTGACGATATTTTGATTTACTCGAAAAGTAAAGAAGAGCACGAGCAACACTTGAGATTAATTTTAGAGCTTCTAAATCAGGAGAAGTTGTTTGCAAAATTCTCCAAGTGTAACTTCTGGTTACAAGAAGTGCAATTCCTTGGACACGTTATAAACCATCAAGGAATACACGTTGATCCAAGTAAGGTTGAAGCAGTTAAGAGTTGGCAAGCACCTAAATCGCCAAAGGAAATCCGCCAATTCTTAGGCTTAGCTGGATACTATCGTCGATTTATAGAGAACTTTTCCAGCATCGCCCAACCTTTAACCCTCCTGACTCAAAAGGATCGAAAGTATGATTGGGGAGAAGAACAGGAAGCGGCGTTTCAAACGCTAAAACAAAGATTGTGCCAAGCGCCGATCTTAAGTCTCCCCGACGGGGACAATGGTTTTGTCGTGTATTGTGACGCATCCCGTAGAGGATTGGGATGTGTGTTGATGCAGAATAATAAAGTCATAGCCTATGCTTCTCGACAGTTAAAAATACACGAGAAAAATTACACCACTCATGACTTAGAACTGGGAGCAGCTATCTTCGCACTTAAAATCTGGAGACATTATATCTACGGTACAAAGTGTACCATCTTCACCGATCATAAAAGTTTGCAACACATATTCGATCAGAAAGAACTGAATATGAGACAACGAAGATGGGTCGAATTATTAAGCGACTATGACTGTGACATCCGAAATCACCCCGGCAAGGCTAACGTCGTAGCCGATGCCTTGAGTAGGAAGGATCGGGTGAAGCCATTGCGAGTGCGAGTGCTGGGGATGATAGTCCAGTCGAACCTTTTGGATTTGATTCGAGTCGCTCAACGCGAGGCGTTGAAAGAGGAACAATTGGAAAAAGAGGGACTTTACGGTAACGAGAAGAATTTCGAACAGCGCGTGGACGAAATTCTCTATTTCAAAAATCGGATTTGGATCCCGACCCTCCATGACCTTCGTGAATTAATCATGGACGAAGCGCATAAATCGAAATATTCCATACATCCGGGATCGGATAAGATGTACCAGGATGTGAAGGAGTTCTACTGGTGGCCGGGTATGAAAAAGGAAATAGCCACATACGTCGGCAAGTGTACGACGTGTGCGAGGGTTAAGGCGGAGCACCAGAAACCTTTGGGAATGTTACAACAACCGGAAATTCCGGAATGGAAGTGGGAGCAGATCACAATGGATTTTGTGACACATCTCCCCAAGACGTCCCGTGGACATGATGCAATTTGGGTAATCGTGGATCGATTAACCAAATCGGCACATTTTATTCCGATTAGAAATAATTATAACACTGAGAGACTTGCGCAGATTTATATAAATGAAATTGTGTCTCGTCATGGTATACCCATCTCAATCATCTCCGATCGGGATAGCCATTTCACCTCCAAACTTTGGCAAGCTGTCCAAGAAGCGCTGGGAACGCGTATTGATCTAAGCACAGCTTACCACCCTCAGACCGACGGTCAGTCTGAGAGGACCATCCAAACCCTGGAGGATTTTCTTCGTGCATGCGTACTGGATTTTAAAGGAAATTGGGATCAACATCTCCCACTCGTTGAATTTTCCTATAATAACAGTTATCATAGCAGTATAAAGGCAGCGCCTTACGAAGCATTGTATGGTCGGAAATGTCGATCACCACTCTGCTGGACTGAAGTGGGCGACACACAGGTCATTAGATCAGATCTGGTCCAGGAAACGACCAGCAAAATCCTTGAAATTAAAAACAATCTGAAGGCCGCGCGGGATCGGCAGAAGAGTTATGCCGATAACCGTAGAAAACCGTTATCATTCGAGAAAGGTGATAAAGTGTATTTGAAAGTATCACCGTGGAAGGGTGTGGTTAGATTTGGAAAGGCGGGGAAGTTAGCCCCTAAATACATTGGACCATTCGACATTATTGCAAAAATCGGTCCTGTAGCATACCGATTAGAACTGCCTGATGAACTGAGTGCAGTTCACAACGTGTTCCACGTGTCGAACTTGAAAAGGTGTCTGTCGGATGAGACATCGGTGTTACCTTTAGAGGGTGTTCAAATAAATGATAAGCTCAACATTGTAGAGGAGCCCAAAGAAGTAGTAGACGGAAAAATCAAGCAACTTAGACACAATAAGATCTCGTTGGTCAAAGTTAGATGGAATTCGCAACGAGGCCCAGAATATACATGGGAACGAAAGGACGAATTTTGGAAGAAATACCCCCACCTATTTCCTCAAAAGGAAGTAGTTGACGCGTAAAATTTCGAGGACGAAATTTTTATAACGGGGGGAGAATGTAACGATTCCGGCAAATTCAGGTATACCCTAGCCGGAATATACTATTTACGTGTTATTCAATACTGAATATATGAATTATAATGTGTTTATACGAGTATATAAGATTCACAGTACGAATTATACTCAAATGTACAACTAGTCGTATCGGAATTACGATTAATCGATGAACGGTTATTGAAACCCGAACAAATCGGGAATTACATTATAGACGAAATATATAATGTTTAGTGATGTTTACGAAGTATTAAAGCTTCGGGATAAGTGAATTATAGCACAGAAAAATGATTTCGATTTATTAGTACGTCGGTACGATAAACGAAACCTTTAACATCAAACCAAGCAAGAGACGATCGATCAAGCCGAAAAAGATGCACAATTACCGACAATACGATGTGTTAAGTCAATAAACGTCATGGTTTAAGTTTTTAAAGTTTTTAAATCAGTTTTATATAAATTTTAATTTTAAGCCGAAAAACGACCGTTTTGGTCTCGTTTTGAGCGGAATTAAACGTTTAACCGAAAAACGAACTGAACCAGATTATCCACAACGTTATCCGGATTACGCAATCCAAATGTGTGGCCAATACTTGAGATGTGGGCCCCACCCCCACCATATCTTGGACCGATCGGTCCTTGCACACACACTAACACATTCATTTTTCTTTTTTCCACAAACTTTCTCCCAAAATCCTCTCAACCTCTTCATCATCCATCCAAAACCCAAGCTTTTAAGCAAGAACACAAGGTAAAAACCGAGTTGTGATCGTGTTTATCTTCTTTTCTTGGTTCATTTACAAGGAAATGAGGTTTCAAATGAAAAATGGGTGAAAACCCGAGATGAAACCGATTCTTGGAGGATCAAGTGATGTATACAAGTTATACAAAGGATCTTGGTCCAAGAAAGTAGTTAAAAGAGTCAAAAACGAATTTTTACGGTCAAAATCTTTGTTTTGATGTTTTAATCGAAACCATGAAAGAAATGGCTTGATTGTGGGTATAACTTGCTTGGTGTGGTGTTTTTGTGCTTGTAAGTGTTGTATCTAGTGGCTAGCAAAGGCTAGAAACCAAGATCTTTGCGATCTAACGCTAGAAAACACAAGATAGTTCGGTTTTCGTGTGATTTAGTTATTTTGGACAGGTTGTGATAGACCTAAAGTTGGGTCACGAAATTTCACAGAGATGATCTACACATGAAAATATGAGATCTGTGAATTTTTGGTAATTTTTGGATAAAGGATGAATATTTGGTGAATTTAATGCTCGAGTTTGGCCAAAAATGGTGAAAAATAGCTAAACATCATGAAAAATTCAGGAAAATTTAAGATAAGCTTTTTATAACATATAAAATTCACACACAAATTTTCAGGTTCATTGGAGAAGTCTAAGTAGGCTTTTCGGTAAAACGAGTTCTAGGGATTTCTAGCTCGGTTTTGGTAAAAATGGCATGAAAAATAAGTTTTTGGTTCTGGAAAAATTACAGGGAACTATGTGGGTGACAGGGGTCATCCCAGAAAAATTTGGGATTTTTCGAAGGTCGTTTGGTATTTTCGACATATTTGGTGTTTAAATGACGTTTAAAAATGGTTAAATAAATCTTAGATATAAAAATTAATTCTGGAAAAATTTTATAAAATTCCTTACTGTCAAAATATGGTTTTTACAAAATTTCAAAGTCCGAGACTAAACGGATATTTATTTGTGCTAAATGGAACTTAAAAACAAACTTTTAAAGCTTAAAACGAGAAAACCGGCAAAGTTCGCCTAAGCGAGCTGACTGGTGCATAAAAACCTTAAAAATGGACTATTTTCATGAAACTAAGTTAATCAAGTAAAAATAAATCATCCGAAAATAATTCGGATGATTTGGGTAATTTTACCCGATTTAACCGTTTCCGGTGTATTAAAGACGGAAACGGGCCCCGCGGCCAAACGGGGTGTCTAACCGAGCTCTAATTTCACCACTTTAATGAAAATATCAATAACAACTATTTTCGGGTCGTGTGTGGTCAAACTCATTTTTTGAAAACATAAAGACGAATAACCGTGCTAGGCACGCAAAACGAGAAAACAAACTATCGGTAGTTTTGACTAAAGAACTCTAAGTGATATCACAATCTAAGTCCTGAGTAGTGTATCGGGGTTAACATGGTCCCCGGATCGTGTACGGTACTGGGTTAACAGTGTCCCCGGACGTACCGGTTAACACGAATTTAAGTTATATTGATAGAAATTGTGTAGTAACGATTTGGGGATCGTATTACAGATCTGTACCAGTAGCTGTGCACCTTAGTACATCTTGCTCACAAGAAGGTGAGTTTTCACGAGCCCCTTTTTACTAAACTGTTTTAAATATTTTCCCGGGGCGGAAAGCATGTTTCTATCAAAGTGTTTAAGTACATGCTAATCGCATGGAAACGAATGTATTTATATAATGTTTATTGTACGGAAATCGTACGGTAATGTATTAAGATGGTAATTAACTAAGTTGCTAATATTGTAAGGCCCGAAACAGTGTTCTGGGGTAACCGAGTTCCCAGAGGTTATTAAATGTGTTTCTGGGGTAACAGAGTTCCCAGAGTTAAATTTGTTTCTAGGGTAACAGAGTTCCCAGGGGTTATTGGAAGTATTCTGGGGTAACAGAGTTCCCGGAGGTTAATCGATATGTTTTGGGGTTAATAGAGTTTTCACTTGTGAACTCAGTATAACTACATCACTTACTTATGATTTTTATAATGATTTGTCATGGTTTATTTAAATTAGTGAAACTCACCAACTATTCGTAGTTGACCCGTTTTCTTTACATGCTTTCTAGGTACACTCAAATCGGAATGAGTGATATGTGTTCGATGCTGTGTGCTATTTTGTGGAAGTCTAGGGATCTATATTTTGCATTAAATATGATAATGTACTATCGGTAACACTTATGTGATAACGTTTAGATGGTTATGAAACTCAGAACAGTGTAATATGTTTAAATTAATGTAGTGGTGTTTTCTTTATAAACAATGCTGTTGATATCAGATGGGTCTGTTGCATCCCGTGTATGTTTCCGCTGCGGTTACGGGGTGTTACAGGTCGTTACACGCTGCATGGGAGAGATACAAAAGTCTTCTGAGAAGATGCCCACATCATGGACCGAGTGTATGGTTACAAGTACAAACATTCTTTGATGCACAATCCAGTCAAAACAAACAAGTCATCGACCAAATCGCCGGTGGAGACCTGGGATCCAAATCACCTAACGAAGCATTTGAAGTCCTAGAAAAATCAGCAAAGAAGAGTTTCGCCTATAATCCACAAAGATCTACACCAACCCATAAAGGAATACACCACGTCGATTCCAACACTCTTGTCACCTCACAGCTTGAAGCCCTTTCCAAGAAATTCGAACAACTTCAAGCCGAACTATCAAAAACCAAGATCACCTGTGACACTTGTGGAGGAAGTCATAAGACAAGTGACTGTAAACAAGTCATTATGGCCATGGAATAGGTCGATTTCATTCCTTGACAAAACAACGCTTTCAGCAATAACTACAATCTAGGATGGAGAAACCACCAAAATTTCAGCTGGAAAGACGGAGGTAACACTCAACCCTTAACCGGATTCGAAAAAATACCAATAAATCAACCCTTCCAGCCAATACCCCAATTTCAAGATCAAAGTCAAGTAGCCATCAAAACCCAAGCTACTCAAAAATCGAAGAAATGTTAATCCAAATCATGACCAAAATAAATGAAGCATAAAAGAAAGCCGACCTAAGAGCTGTTGATATCAGCGGAGTATTGTTAATACATGAAGCTGACCTAAAAAGTCAACAAGCATCATTATAGAATCTAGAAACTCAGATTGGACAAATTGCCCGACAATTATCCGAAAGACCACCCGGCACTCTTCCAAGCAACACAATCACCAACACGAATGCAACAGCTAACATTGTTACACTCAAAAGCGGTACAACCACTGTTACCTCACCAACTTCAGAACCAGTTACGAAAATGGAGTCCCTTGATAAAACGCAGGAAAGACTGATCCCAACGAGCACCGTACAACCCAAGGAGCCAGTCCGAACTTATATTCCACCTATTCCATACCCTGGACGGCTGAAGCAGTAAATATTGGAAGCTCAGTACGGGAAGTTTTTAGAACTCTTCAAACAACTCCACATCAACATCCCTTTTATCGAAGCCATCGCTCAAATGCCAAAATATGCCAAGTTTCTCAAAGAAGTACTGACAAACAAGAGGAGGCTGGAGGAGCTATCACATGTCACCTTGAATGAAGAATGTTCAGCAGTCCTCCAAAACAAGTTGCCAATAAAAATGACCGATCCAGGGAGCTTTACTATCCTTTGTCTCATAGGAAATTTATCTGTTAGCAATGCCCTGGCCGACCTAGGAGCTAGTATTAACATAATACCTTATGCGGTTATTACAAAACTAGAGATAGGAGAACCAAAACCCACCCGCATGAGCATTCAGTTAGCTGACCGATACGTTAAATACCCTCGGGGCATTGTTGAAAACATGCTTGTCAAAATTGACAAGTTTGTTTTCCCAGTAGATTTTGTAATTCTATACATGGAGGAAGACAAAAGTGTACCTCTGATTTTAGGAAGACCCCTCTTAGCCACTACAAAGGCTATTATTGATGTTTGCACCGACAAACTCACTCTCAGGGTCAAGGACGAGACAATCACTTTTGATATAGGAAAATCTATGCAATATCCGCAACTTCACGATGACACATTATATTGTGTTGACATCATTGATTCTATCGTGAGTTACTATATGCGAGATTCCTCCCTCACTAACCCACTAGATACATAAATCTTAACCGGCATAGACACCAAGCTCGTCTTAGAAAACAAAATCTCAATACTAACAACAACAATCAAGAAACATCAGAAGTAGTATATGAGATAACTGATATTAATGAAAAGTCAAAAACATCAATTGAAGAACCACCAGCCTTAGAGTTAAAAGAACTTCCAAACCATCTCGAATATGCCTTCCTCGAAAAAGACTCTCAGCTTCCAGTAATTATTTCATTTCACCTTTCTAAAGAAGAGAAGACGAAATTCTTAAGGTTCTCAAAAACCATAAGAAGGCTATCGCATGGAAGATCATAGATATCAAGGGCATCAGTCCTTCATTTTGTACTCACAAAATCCTCATGGAGGAAGAATACAAGCCTGTGGTCCAACATCAAAGACGTCTCAATCCCAACATGCAAGATATGGTGAAGAAAGAAGTAATCAAACTCCTCGATGCTGGATTAATCTACCCAATCTCATATTCACCTTGGGTTAATCCAGTTCAAGTAGTACCCAAGAAGGGAGGAATGACAGTTGTAATGAACGAGAAGGATGAGCTAATACCAACGAGGACCATCACAGACTGGCGAGTTTGCATTGACTATCGGAAACTTAACGACGCCACAAGAAAAGATCATTTTCCACTTCCTTTCATCAATCAAATGCTTGAACGTCTATCTGGAAAAATGTTCTACTGTTTTCTTGATGGATTCTCTGGATACTTTCAAATTCCCATAGCTCCTGAAGATCAGGAGAATACCACTTTCACATGTCCTTACGGAACTTTTGCCTATCGATGAATGCCGTTTTGACTATGTAATGCTCCAGCCACCTTCCAACGTTGCATGGTGGCCATTTTTTCATGAAATGATCGAACACTCTATGGAAGTTTTCATGGACGACTTCTCGGTCTTTGGGCACTCCTTCGATCCTTATTTAAAAAACCTAGACAAAATGTTGACTAGGTGTGAAGAAGTAAATTTAGTACTTAACTGGGAAAAATGCTACTTTATGGTCAAAGAGGGCATTGTTCTCGGTCATAAGATATCCCAAGAAGGACTAGAAGTTGATAGGGCAAAAGTAGAAACCATCTCTAAAATTCCACCACCAACTTCAGTCAAAGCCATTAGAAGTTTTCTAGGTCACACAGGATTTTACCGTCGTTTCATAAAAGACTTCTCCAAAATTGCTAGGCCTATGACCAAACTTCTGGAGAAAGACACATCATTCGTCTTCTCTGAAGAATGTGTTGAATCATTCAACATATTAAAAGACAAACTTGTCAATGCACCAATCATGACTACACCCGATTGTACCCTTCCATTCGAAATCATGTGCGATGCAAGCGACTTTGCAGTTGGAGTCGTACTCGGACAACGCAAAGAAAAACACTTTCACCCAATTTACTATGCTAGTAAAACTCTTAATGATGCACAAGAAAATTACACCACAACAGAAAAAGAGTTATTAGCAGTATTCTTTGCCTTTGAAAAATTTAGATCCTATATAGTTCTTTCCAAAACTATAGTTTACACCGACCATGCCGACATACGTTACCTCTTCAACAAGAAAGATGCCAAACCCAAACTTATCCGATGGATTCTACTGCTCCAAGAATTTGACATTGAAGATAAGGATAAGAAAGGAGCAGAGAATGTAGCTGCAGACCATCTCTCACGCTTAGAATGCCCAACTTCAGAAGAACATCACAAAGAAATTATCGATGATAATTTTCCACATGAAGTTCTCATGCATATCCAAGCAGCCATGCAGGAGAAGTATGAAATTCCTTGGTTTGCCGACTTCGCAAACTATCTAGCTTGTAGAATCCTAAGAAAAGGGATAACTTATCAACAACAAAAGAAATTCTTTTTCGACCTTAAGTTCTACTTCAGGGAAGATCCTTACTTGTTTAGAATATGTGCCGATCAGGTTGTTCGTAGGTGTGTAGCAGGAAATGAAGCCTTAGATATTCTCAAACACTGCCATGAAGGCCGAACTGGTGGACACCACAATACCGCCACCACAGTCAGAAAAGTGCTTGATGTGGGATTTTTCTGGTCCACCATATATAAAGACACACATGCTTTGATCCAAGCATGCGATGCTCGTCAAGAGCCGGAAACATCTTAGCCAAGAATGAGATGGTTCAAAAGTGCATTCAAATTTGTGAAGTCTTTGATGTATGGGGAATAGATTTCATGGGCCCATTTCCTAACTCCTTTGGAAACAAGTACATTATCGTAGCAGTCGGCTACGTATCTAAATGGGTAGAAGCACAAGCTCTCCCCACTAACGACGCTCGAGTAGGTGTATGATTTCTGAAAAGGTTATTCTCACGATTCGGTACTCCAAAAGCCCTAATCAGCGACAGAGGTACTCACTTCTGCAATGCTTTAATGGACAAAGTCTTAGCACGATATGGAGTTCACCACCGACTGGCAACACCATATCACCCTCAAACCAGTGGGCAAGTAGAGGTCTCGAATCGAGGAATTAAAAGGATTTTAGAAAGAACCATATGGATGAATCGCAAAAATTGGGCAGAAAATTTAGATGACGCTTTGTGGGCCCTTAGGACAGCCTACAAAACCCCCATAGGAACAACACCCTTCAAACTTGTTTATGGGAAAGCATGTCATCTATCAGTAGAACTAAAACACAAAGCTTATTGGGCTCTTAGAGCAGTGAACTTTAATCTAATGTCCGCCGGTAGAAACCGGGAAGATCAAATTCACGAGCTAGAAGAACTTAGAGCATTGGCATATGAAAATTCCTGGTCTTACAAAGAAAAGACTAAACGTTTATACGACGCCCATCTAAAAGGAAACAAAAAATTTCAAGTTGGCGATCATGTACTGTTATATAACACACATTTACGTCTTTTCCCAGGAAAATTGAAATCTCGTTGGACAAGTCCACACATAGTTGAATCAGTTTTTACTATGGAACAGTTGAGATTTCAAATTCTGACGGCCACAAGTTCAAAGTTAATGGACATCGATTAAAACCATACATCTGTGGACCATTCGAGACCGTCTCGGAGGTACTAATCCTCCACCAGAACTGTTGAACAAAATGGAAGTAAGGTCTGGCCAAGACCTTCATAAACTAGGCCTTGTAAATTCCAAAAAAAAAAATTAATAAACACAGTGCGTGCCTAAAAAATAAGCACGATACCGTGCCACAATATGCGGACTGGAATCTTCGCTGCAAAAATCTCAGTCAGACTGGTTTGTAACAGAATTGTCAAAGCAAAAGCACGGGACCGTGCTTTTAAAAGCGCGGGGCCATGCCTGGCATCTGGTTGGATATAAAATGCAACTCTTGCCAATGCATTCCTTGCACCAACCAAAACCAAACCACTTTTCTCTGAAAATTCAACACGCCTACTGAAATGAGTAAAGCAATTCCCCTTCCTCGACAACCGAGAAATGACATCCGACATGTTTCCAAAACCGAGCTTCTCTTGAAACTTCAAGAACTCGTCAAGGAACTCAACGAAATGAATCTCCTTGTTGAAGTGCGTCTCGTACAACTCACCGAATCGATGGAAAACATGAAAATGGAACTTCGGGACATTAACGAGCAACTCCAGTTCTAAGTTCTCGGTTTCACGTACTTTCCACCACCAGGACCCTTCGGCGGAGGAGAACCTTTCGGAGAAATATAGGAACCTTAATTTTCTGTTTTCATGTGTAACAAGTGCACTAGGCACATCGTATTAGGAATTTCGGGCTTAACCCGAATATTTTCATGTTTGTAGGAAAACCGGGCTTATCCCGTATATGTTTCAGGAATTTTAATTTTAATGAAAAGTAATTTTTAGGATGATGAAACTCTTAAATAACATGCTAAACATCATTCTAAAAATTCCGGCTCTCGCATTTGGCTGAAAAAATGAAAGAAAAATTTCAGTTGCAAAAAGCACGGGTCGTGCTTCATGAAGCACGGGACTGTGGTCACCTTAGAATCTTCAGCATGATACGCGCTGTCTCCGTACAATTCTCTGAATCAGAAACATTTATTCCCCTAGAAGCACGGGGTCGTGCTTCATGAAGCACGGGGTCGTGCTGGACTTTCCAGTCTCTATATAATGCATGCAAAAACTCACTATTCCATTCACACCAAACACAAAATAACTGAAATGGAAAGCAAGAAAGTTGAATGGAGGCCAGTGAGGAAAGGCAAGCAACATGATTCTTCCTCAAATCTTGAGGAAAAGGTCATGAGGCTACAATGCATCATGAGGGACCAAGTCGAAAGCAACATCCAAACCGAAGCTTGATTAATCGAGCTAATCAACAAAGTCGAACTACTACGGTTTGAAAACTTCCATGTTGTGGATAGGCACAACAAGGATGTGGCCTTCAAGCTCAACTATCTTAACCGGGAGATCGCAAAGCTCAACAAAAAGCTTTCCGGGCTCTTGGAAGCTAAACGAGCTCCACCACACATCCAAGACCTGTTCGGGGTTGGTGGTCGTTAAAGTTCCGACTTTGTCTTGTCAAGAAGTTGCTTTTGCTAGTGTTAAGTTTCATGATTCGGGATTGTTGTATTTTTCTTTCTACTATGTTTAACTGTGTTTTATGTTTTAATGAAATCTAGAAATTTTAATTACTACCTTGATTCTAACCCTCAAAGAAAATCAGTTAAAAACGAACTAGCTCGACAAATAAACAGCATAAACAAATGAAACTGTCTGCCTCGTGCAGCACGGGCCATGTTTTTAAAATCACGGGACGTGCTTTTGAGTCCACAGCAGTTACGAGTTTTACACCAATAAACTAACTTTTCCACCCACTTAACCCTAAAAACAACTCTGTTCATCACCATAAACCGCCGACCATTAATCAATTTCACAAATCTCTCCATCAATTCCTCGTTCTCCAACCGAAGGTACGTTAAATTAACAAATCTATTGTTCGATTTCATCTTCTTAGGTCTTGATTAACCCCTATTTCTCACCAATCAATCAAATCGGGTTTAAACCCAAAAATTAGATGGGTTATTCGTTTAGATTTAAGATAATGAATTGGTAGATAGGTTTTATACTAAGATTTGTTGGAAGAAATCATTCGGGTTCGGATCTTAGGTAAAATATATGACAAATGAAAACCCAATTGAAACAACCGAGTAGAAATTAGGATTAATAACACGAACCATGCTTTAAACAACACGAATCGTGGTCACCTTTTGGTCAACAGAAAGTCAAAATTGGAAGAAACTGAAGAACAGCAACAGCACGGGTCGTGCTTTTAAAAGCATGGCACTGTGGTTCTCTCTCTGTTCCAGCATATTAATAATTTTCATTACATTTTGACCAATTTGAATACAAATTACAGATGGCCGAGTATGAAGACGACATTCATGCATTTCTAGTCTTTCTCGGGCGCGATGCAAGGAATAGAAGAACCCAAACCAGATTAACCTACCTCAACTGACGGTTTCTAGAGGCAAAATTTTATGCCTGCAGGGACAAATTAAAGCAAGTCAACCAATGGAACCGGTACAAAACCCTTGTTTGAGGGCCATGGAAGCGAGTTTTTGGTCAAACAGAAGAAGTTGTAACGGAACTGACAAAGGAATTCTTAGCTTCTTTCTCTATAAAGACCAAGAATCCGGATATGTGGGACGAAGAAGCCGTTGAGTTCAGGTGTGGGGGTGAATGGCACACAACTTCTTTAACTCAACTTGTAATTGATCTGGGAATATACACGGCTGAGGAAACAAACGAAGAAATTTGGTTCAGAGCAGGAACAACATTCGCAGATGAAGATGGTGATGATGATGCTGAAGCTGGAAACACAAGGATAAAAGCATAGGAGCAACTAAGCTACAGGACCGAAAACTACAATGTAAGTTTTTCAAAGAGCACGACATTACGTGACCCACTTATGAGATATATTCACCGCCTGCTCAGCCACACTGCCACTGCTAGAGGTCAGAGTGAAGGGGTTGTTAATTTAAGGGATCTATAGGCACTTTATGGCAAGAAGAATGGCATCCCATGCAACATTACTTATTTATTTCGCAAGCTGTTCATGACAAATGCGAATGCCAAAGGGAACACACCAATTTTTGGTGGAGCATGGATCTGTAACCTCTATGGAGCCTATGGTGTAGACAGAGAAGGGACCCAAAGCCCAGATCCAACTACTCTTAGCCTTGATTTTTGTAACATCATGCAGATGGTTTAGCGGATTGGTCAAAACCCGGATGTGTGAGATTTTGTGATGCTTATAACCAGGTTTGGGACCCTGAGGACCCGGCAGAGATGTTACTCCAGGACGTGCCCGAGAAGAGAGGAGGATCCCCGCCTAGATAGAGGAATTAATATAATCCATCATTTTTGTGTTTAATATATAATATTTGTGCTTTATATGACATCGCGTTTACATACAACTTTATCACACTCACGAACAGTCAAACCAGCAACTTTTTTCACCTCCTCAAAAAGATTGCTTCGCATTTCCTATCTATTGCCCTAAGTTCCAAAAAAAATCCATTGAATGTATCAGTAGCCCCCTAATCTTGCAAAAAAAAATAAAAAAATAAAAAAAGAGTTGACAAATTAAAATAATCTACCAGCAAGTTACAGACATCGAGTGCAAACATCCTAAAATTTGGTGATGGGTCTTCAACTAACATAGAAAGTCATCTGATCCTTATCTATCATAACAAGTTAATAGACATGGAGTTCATGAATCCAAAAACCGTAAAACATCACTTAAAATATTCAAGAAATAAAATTGTACCTTGTCACCTGATGACATTACTAAAATTTACACTTTCCAAGTTGATGCGTTCCACACACTATGCCATCCAGCCTGACCTGACCTGCAATTCACACAAAAAAGTAAAATTAAAGAAAAAAAAGGAAAAAAGATGAATTTCCATACAAGTCAGCATAATCATTAGTT